>NC_088229.1:10944912-11010889 GCF_036934945.1 Oncorhynchus masou masou | reverse complement strand
AATTGTCTAAACAAATTAATATTTTGTAATATTTAAGAAACATTTGTTTGAATGTTAAATTACGAGACAGAGTCATTGAGGCGAGGAACCAGCCTTTTTCAGTACATTGCAATTCTTCCGGGTATCTCAAGCATTAACATTAATTAATTAAATTAACATTTACCAACAGATGGCATCACTTTGCCATCTTACACCCATAACATTTGCAACACATTTGAGTTTGAAAAACATGTTCCAAGGTCAATCAAATCCCCCCAATGTAAATCACAGTATGATCTAAACGACATACTGGTTTACAGAGCAAAAAAACTATTTTAGGTGCCAATAGGGTCTGTAGAATGTACACTGAACAAAAACATAAACACAACATGCAATGATTTAAGATTTGAATGAGTTACAGTTCATAAGGAAATCAGTCAATTGAAATACATTCATTAGGCCCTAATCTATGGATTTCACATGACTAAGAATACAGATAAGCATCTGTTGGTCACATATACCTGAATAAAAAGGAGGGCGTGGATCAGAAAACCAGTCAGTATCTGGTTGACCAACATTTGCCTCATGCAGCGCAACACATCTCCTTCACATAGAGTTGATCAGGCTGTTGGTTGTGGCCTGTGGAATGTTGTCCCACTCCTCTTGAATGGCTATGCAAAGTTGCTGGACATTGGCGGGAACTGGAACACGCTGTCGTACACATCGATCCAGAGCTTCCCAAACATGTTCAATGGGCGACACGTCTGGTAGTGGTGCAGGCCATGGAAGAACTTGGACATTTTCATATTCCAGGAATTGTATACAGATCCTTGCAACATGGGGCTATTTTTTATTTATCTAACTAGGCAAGTCAGTTAAGAACAAATTCTTATTTACAATGACGGCCTACCAAAAGGCCTCCTGCGGGGACGGGGCTGGGATTAAATATAAATACAATATAAATATAGGACAAAACACATCACTACAAGATAGACAACGCTACATAAAGAGAGACCTAAGACAACAACATAACAAGGCAGCAACACATGACAAAACAGCATGGTAGCAACCCAATATAACATGGTAGCAGCACAAAATATGGTACAAATATTATTGGGCACAGTCAACAGCACAAAAGGTCAAGAAGGAAGACAACAATACATCACACAAAGCAGCCACAACTGTCAGTAAGAGTGTACATGATTGAGTCTTTGAATGAAGAGATTGAGATAAAAATGTCCAATTTGAGTGTTTGTTGCAGCTCGTTCCAGTCGCGAGCTGCAGCAAACTGAAAAGAGGAGCGTGCAGGCAAATCTGATGGCAGAATGGTAAAGAACATCTAGCCGCTTGAGAGCACCCTTACCTGCCGATCTATAAATTATGTCTCCGTAATCTAGCATGGGTAGCCATGCATTATCAAATCAAATATATATATATATATTTGTCACATACACATGGTTAGCAGATGTTAATGCGAGTGTAGCGAAATGCTTGTGCTTCTAGTTCCGACAATGCAGTAATAACCAAGCAGATGGCAGACAGTGTGCTGAAACATGAGGTGATAGCGGAGGGTGAATGGCATGACAATGGGCCTCAGGATCTCGTCACGGTATGTGTGCATTAAAATTGCAATCATGTGGGTAGATTATGCCTGCCCATACCATAACCCCATCGCCACCATGTGGCGCTCTCTTCACAATGTTGACATCAGCAAATTGCTTGCCCGCACGACGCCATACACGCTGTCTGCCATCTGCCCGGTACAGTTGAAACCAGGATTCATCTGTGAAAAGCAGACTTCACCACTGAAGTCGGTTACAACGCCAAACTGCAGTCAGGTCAAGACACAGGTGAGGACAACGAGCATGCAGATGTATTTGTCTATATTATGGATCCCCATTAGCTGCTATTCTTCCTGGGGTCAGCAAAATGAAAGCAGTTTATACAATTTTAAAAACATTACAATACCTTCACAGATTTCACAACACACTGTATGCCCTCAGGCCCCTACTCCGCCACATATCTACAGTACTAAACCCATGTGTTTGTATAGTGCATATATTATCGTGTGTCTGTGCCAATGTTTGTGATGCTTCACAGTCCCCGCTGTTCCATAAGGTGTTGTTTTTTTTCTTCATATTTTTTAAATCTAATTTTACTGCTTGCATCAGTTACTTGATGTGGAATATAGTTCCATGTAGTTATGGCTCTATGTAGTACTGTGTGCCTCCCATAGTCTGTTCTGGACTTGGGGACTGTGAAGAGACCTCTTGTGGCACGTCTTGTGGGGTATGCATGGGTGTCAGAGCTGTATGCCAGTAGTATAGAGACAGCTCCTCATAAATGAAAGTAGTGATGAGCCTCCCTGAGACGGTTTCTGACAGGTTGTGCAGAAATTCTTTGATTGTGCAAACCCAGAGTTTCATCAGCTGTCAGGGTGGCTCATCTCAGATGATCCCGCATGTGGAGAAGCTGGATGTGGAGATCCTAGGCTCGCGTGGTTACATGTGGTCTGCGGATCAAATCAAATTGTATTTGTCACATGCGCCGAATACAACAGTGAAATGCTTACTTACAAGTCACTAACCAACAACGCAGTTAAGAAAACACAAAAAGTAAGAGATAAGAATAACAAATAATTAAAGAGCAGCTGTAAATAACAATAGCGTGGCTATATAAATGAGTTTAAGGCACTGCATCTCAGTGCTAGAGGCGTCACTACAGACCCTGATTCAATTCCAGGCTGTATCACAACCGGCTGTGTTTGGGAGTCCCATAGGGCGGCGCACAATTGGCCCAGCGTCGTCCATGTTAAGGTTTGGCCGGGGTAGTGTCACGCCTTGACCTTAGAGAGACGTTTTAATTCTCTATTTTGGTTTGGTCAGGGTGTGATTTGGGGTGGGCATTCTATGTTGTCTATTTCTTTGTTTTGGCCGAGTATGGTTCCCAATCAGAGGCAGCTGTCTATTGTTGTCTCTGATTGGGAATCATACTTAGGCAGCCTTTTTCCTACTGGTGTTTGTGGATGTTTATTTTCTGTTTAGTGTCTTACCTGACAGAACTGTTCGCGGTGTTACTTTGTTCGAGTGTTTTTTGATAATAAAAGAAATCATTAACATTTTCACGTTGCGCTTTGGTCCACTCCTTCCGATGACAGGCATTACAGGTAGGCCGTCATTGTAAATAAGACATTTGTTCTTAACTGACTTGCCTAGTTAAATAAAATATTGCTTTATACTACATATAATAGTTTTGAATATTAAGACAATTTTAAAGTATCAGAATTCCAATAAACCCCTTCATCTTCAAGAATAGGACTTTGAAATATGGAAGTATAGATTAGCCACATTGTTTTACCTGAGCATAACCCCAGAGCTAAGGATTTATTAACCAGCCCTAATGTTTATTTTGTTGTCACGGAGGACTGACTGGGCTCATTGATTCGAGTTGAAAAATAAATGCTGTGGTCATGGAATGGCATGTTTTGAGCACTACTGAAAAGTGCTACTTACATGTGAAAAATTAATGCATTTGCTATAGGCCAAGTGTTTACTTTTTGTTGGTGACCATTTATGTTGATATGCAGCTGTTTTTTAAAGGGCAAATTCACAGAAGAAACAAAAGTTGCCCTGCCTAAAAAGCTGAGGGTGCCTGGAGAAATGTAACCACTCTCAGATGAATAGACAGAACTATGGATGCAAGGACTGACCCATGATATCAAAATGGTTTTAACCATGTTATGAGGCTGTACAGTGTGTGTTTACATTTACAAAGTTTACAAACATTGGAGTAAAACAAGCTTATATTTTGGGTTCTCATGGAATGACAGTTGAACTGAACTCATGAGAATAAGTTATATTCTTCAAGAATCCATGTATATACTGTACATGAATATTAAAAATGGACGTAGCAACTACCAATTTGCCCCTTTAAGTCTATTGAAAGTGTGAGTTGGAGCATGTGTCCATTAGGCCTAAGGATTGTTTTTATTAGATTGAGCAAAAAGCCCCACTTTTATTCCATAGGCTTGGAGCCGCACTATGCAACTGTTGCAAGAGCACATTTTTCACTGGTTAAAAAAGATTGATAGGCAGCTTAAACCTCTTGAATTCAACCATTATTGGGTTGAAATACACATTTAGATTTGTGAACAGCCATCCACAATCCGTAGGGCACAAATAGCAATGACAGTGCATTGACGTGAATCACACTGCTGCCATGTAGATATCAATAAATGACATCCGTATTGCCGCAGACTACACCACTGCATGTCATCCTTACCTTCAAGCATTTATTCAAGTTGGACAAGCTTTGGATGCTGACAGCAGTGGCACCATTAGAAGACATCGCTTGGACTGTAGCCTACAAAAGCCTATTGCTGCTCTTTTCCCAAGATCCATCAAACAGTTTGTGTGTCATCAGTGGTCTCTGATTTGTGGTCAGACTCGCTCAGGTGGAACAAACTTGAACTTGCGTCTTTTTCAATGCTGATTTGGAATGTCGAGAAAACAGAAGTGTCAAAATATATATATTTTTGACAAACTAAAAGTTCATTTCTGAATTTAAAAGTAATCCTTCAAGTAATATAGGTTTTTCAAAAATCTATAATCTGATTACAACATTTTTTGTTGGTAACGTAACAGATTAGTTACCATTTTTTGTAATTCCTTACATTACTCCCCAACCCTGTACACAAGTGAGGTTACAAGGTCGCTCTTTAAGTCAATTGATTGGAGACACTGCCCTGTGTAGGGTGTCGTCTTTCGAATGGGACGTTAAACGGGTGTCCAGACTCTCTGAGGTCATTAAAGATCCCATGTCACTTATCGTAAGAGTAGGGGTGTTAACCCCGGTGTCCTGGCTAAATTCCCAATCTGTCCCTCAAACCATCACGGTCAGCTAATAATCCCCAGTTTACAATTGGCTCATTCATCCCCCTCCTCTCCCCTGTAACTATTCCCCAGGTTGTTGCTGGAAATGACAATGTGTTCAGTAAAATAACGGATAAATAGAAAATTGTTAGTACAGTGCACTTGGAAAGTATTCAGACCCCTTGACTTTTTCCACATTTTATTACGTTAGCCTTATTATAAAACTTTTTTTTAAATCCTCTCATTAATCTACACACAGTAGCCCATTTTTACAAATGTATTAAAAATAAAAAAACATTTACATAAGTATTCAGACCATTTACTCAGTACTTTGAAGCACCTTTGGCAGTGATTACAGCATCGAGTCTCCTTGGGAATGACGATACTTTTCCAGAATGACTGACCTTCATGTCTTAATGTCCCTTTTCTTTGCTTATTTGAGCTGTTCTTGCCATAATATGGACTTTGTGTTTTTCCAAATAGGGCTTTCTTCTGTATACCACCCCAACCACAACACAACTGATTGGCTCAAACGCATTAAGTGAACTTAAATTAAATGAACTTTTAACAAGGCACACCTGTTAATCGAAAAGCATTCCAGGTGACTATTACATCAAATCAATGTAAATTGTCCGGTGGCGATTTTATGAATTGTTCAGCAATCTTATGGCTTGGGGCTGGTTGAGAGAATGCCAAGAGTGTGCAAAGCTGTTATCAATGCAAAGGATGGCTACTTTGAAGAATATCAAATATATTTGGATTTGTTTAACACTTTTTTGCTTTACTACATGATTGCATATGTGTTATTTCATAATGTTGATGTCTTCACTTATTGTACAATGTAGAACATAGTAAAAATAAAGAAACACTGGAATGAGAAGGTGTCAAATTGACTGGTACTGTCGCTCCGTTCTTGTGTGTTTTATTTGAATCCTCGTGTTACTATTTGTATTTATTTTTTTACCTGCATCGTCTGGCAGGGCTCGTTAGTTACACCTGTTGTATTCGCCGCATGTGACAAAATAACATTTGATTTAGTGATATTTGATATTTCTCACTTAAACAATAAATGTACAATTCCCCCAAAATAATCTCACGAGTTCTAGAATCTTTGGTGTTCTCTTCTTCTTTTCATAATAGCTGCCGTCGTCAAGGCTGCTATCACAGCGAGTACCCCCGCCACCACAGCAAATATTAATGTAGCTATATGTGAGATTTGTGGTCCACATTCAGCGTCGGACCAATGAGTTCCAGATTTAATTTGCTGAAGCTTCAAGGTATCACATCTATAATAGGAGAAATAGACCACTGGTAAATTGGCAATGCGGTCATCCAACATTCAGTTTTACATGTTTTTCTATGTTAATATTGTAGTATTTAGATGATATTTTGATGGAAATAACCATTGTACATGAGCCACACTTACTGTGTGTGTGGCTGGCAGGCTGTAAATGATCCATTTGAATAGGTGTCACCAGTACAGTCAGAACACACAGTATCTGTAGATGTTGTTCCTGCACAAACAGGGTGAAACTCATTAAGGAACCTGTTTTGAGATGTGCTTAACTCACGATTGCATAAATCATGTACTGATGTCAATGGAAGATCTGCATGAAGACCAACCTGTGTGGTTGATGTATTGACCAGGTTTACAGCTGCTGTGTCTCTGGGCTGCTCTACAACCATCCTTAGTTTGGTCTAGACAGTAGAACCCCTCCAGTGTCCCACAGACAGTGTCTGATGAAGGTGTACATGGCTGCTTTACCTTCAAACCCAAACCTAGAGAGAAAACATGTCACTTGGTATCTGAAGCTAAATGTAAACCCTGTGGTATTTCATTAAAACAACAGCTTATATAGTAAAGTAGCTCAGTGTTTATGCCCAGAACACATAATTCTCACCTGGATCACATGTGGTACAGTTGTTGCATGTTGTTTTATCACTGGGCTCATCAAGGAAGGTGGAGATATTACAGGGCACACAGGAGGTGAATGTAGATGTAGTACAATGACTATGTACATGATATCCTGTTGAAAAGAAAAACAAAGTAATTCACTTTTGGTATTATTATCATCATAATTATTGTTTTTATGATTATAATTAACTCCTCATAAAAATACACAAGGTCCTTACCAGGCCTACACATTCTGCAATATACATCACCTATTTCATAGATGGCTGGATCATATGTGGAACAGGGTTCAATGTTTAGAAGTATCAAAGTTATAGTCATCTGAAAATAGAGAATAAATAAATCACCACCATCAGCATCCAATACATTTAAAGATGAGACACCAAACCCAAGATAACCTGTTATCTGCAAATCCAGTCAATAAACGTTACTGAAATGTACTTCTCTCTACCATGTCTTTTTCTTCAAGGTTTCAGTAAAATTGAAACTAAGACTAGTGTAATGACTCTGGGTTTATAAGCGAGGATATCAACTCTGCCGTTCGAGCATGCTTTTGGGGCACAGTCGATAGAGCGCTGGACTTCGGGCTAGAAGGTTGAGGGTTCGAGATCTGCTCCCTGCCTGTTTCATTACACTATATAGTAGGCTAATAACTTTGATTCATATTTCATAAAGGAAATATTTACATTGGTAATTTATTTTTGACAAGCCACAAAATGTGCAAATACGAAATGTTTCACTTACAGTCCATGTCAAGGTTTCAAACTGTGCCATGGTTCCTCAATCATCTCCAACTCACTGGAAGACCCACACACTGGATTTGTGAAGTTCTTAGGAGTTTTGAAGTATCAAGATGAACTGACCTGTAGGCTTAATGTATTTTAGTACATGTACTGTATATTTAGAATAGTTCAATTATATTCTGCTTATTATTGCATACACTTCCCAGTTAATAAATATAGTAATGTATGTTGGCTGGCCACCCCTGAGTTATCAGTCACCAATCAATAAAACTGAACTGAATCAAGATATCATAATTTACAAATTTAAAGATTATTATATTTTATTATGATTCAGTTCAGATGATATCTTGCTGAATTTACAGCATGAAAAACAACTGTAATAGGATAGTTATCAACTTTGGGAAGTATGAAACAGAAATTGGTAAATAGTTAGAGAATGGTGCCCTCTTGTGGTGAAGTAGCCTTGTACATGGAGCAATGTCCGTTCTACCAAAGACAGCGCAGTATGAAGACAGACTAAAACTGCTTCATCAAAAGAAATCCTCGCTCACACTTGTAGGTGATGTCATGGCGACTCGTGCGTAGAAACACGTAATCGGGGTTAATGGTCTCTCGGGCCGAACTGCGCATTTTTATTTTATTTCACCTTTATTTAACCAAGTAGGCAAGTTGAGAACAAGTTCTCATTTGCAACTGCGACCTGGCCAAGATAAAGCATAGCAGTGTGAACAGAAATCAACACAGAGTTACACATGGAGTAAACAATAAACAAGTCAATAACACAGTAGGAAGAAAAAAATTAACATAAAAAAAAGAGTCTATATACATAGTGTGCAAAAGGCATGAGGAGGTAGGAGAATAATTACAATTTAGTAGTTTAACACGGGAGTGATAAATGATCAGATGGTCATGTACAGGTAGAGATATTGGTGTGCAAAAGAGCAGAAAAGTAAATAAATAAACACAGTATGGGGATGAGGTAGGTAAATTGGGTGGGATATTTACCGATAGACTATGTACAGCTGCAGCGATCGGTTAGCTGCTCAGATAGCAGATGTTTGAAGTTGGTGAGGGAGATAAAAGTCTCCAACCTCAATGATGTTTGCAATTCGTTCCAGTCACAGGCAGCAGAGAACTGGAGGGAAAGGCAGCCAAATGAGGTGTTGGCTTTAGGGATGATCAGTGAGATACACCTACTGGAGCGCGTGCTACGGGTGGGTGTTGCCATCGTGACCAGTGAACTGAGATAAGGCAGAGCTTTACCTAGCATGGACTTGTAGATGACCTGGAGCCAGTGGGTCTGGCGACGAATATGTAGCGAGGGCCAGCCGACTAGAGCATACAGGTCGCAGTGGTGGGTGGTATAAGGTGCATTAGTAACAAAGCGGATGGCACTGTGATAAACAGCATCCAGTTTACTGAGTAGAGTATTGGAAGCCATTTTGTAGATGACATCGCCGAAGTCGAGGATCGGTAGGATAGTCATTTTTACTTGGGTAAGTTTGGCGGCGTGAGTGAAGGAGGCTTTGTTGCGAAATAGAAAGCCGATTCTAGATTTGATTTTGGATTGGAGATGTTTGATATGAGTCTGGAAGGAGAGTTTGCAGTCTAGCCAGACACCTAGGTACTTATAGATGTCCACATATTCTAGGTCGGAACCATCCAGGGTGGTGATGCTAGTCGGGCGTGCGGGTGCAGGCAGCGAACAGTTGAAAAACATGCATTTGGTTTTACTAGCGTTTAAGAGCAGTTGGAGGCCACAGAAGGAGTGTTGTATGGCATTGAAGCTCGTTTGGAAGTTAGATAGTACAGTGTCCAAGGAAGTATACAGAATGGTGTCGTCTGCGTAGAGGTGGATCAGGGAATCGCCCGCAGCAAGAGCAACATCATTGATATATACAGAGAAAAGAGTCGGCCCAAGAATTTAACCCTGTGGCACCCCCATAGAGACAAGGCAAGGCAATCATTAGAAAAACCGAGGCTACTGAGTCTGCCGATGAGAATATGGTGATTGACAGAGTCGAAAGCCTTGGCCAGGTCGATGAAGACGGCTGCACAGTACTGTCTTTGTGCAAGCCATCAAATCAAAGGCACTCCTTCGATTTAAAGTTGTTTTTGACGAATATGAAAACATGTCAGTTTGTCACTTTCACGAGGTTGGAGTAATAACATGTTCACCTACTTAAGACATTGGCTCCAATCTCGGTTGTGCCTTTAGATTTTGAGAAAATGTCATACTAAGGAAGAATTTTTAGACCATGCCTACACAACGTTTCTAGTTGGTGAAGTATAGCGTTGCATTTAAAAATAATTACAAATAGGCATCTATTTCCTAGGCAATTATTTATAAATGTTTTGTTTTGCATAGATTGCTGTCTTGATTTACATTGTATCTCAATTGCTTGAGGATCTGTTCTCTCTCGCCACCCCTTTCATCTGCACTGATGGGTCAATACTTGACAGTTAATCAATATGGTTGATGAAATCATCATTAGGTACATTTTTGTGTTTGCTTTTCATGTATTGTGTAATTGATATGTATATAGATATGTTTAGTGTAATTGTTGTTGATTGCTGTTCATGCAGGGCTCATCTGCGAAAGAGACCATGGTCTCAGCATGACTGACTCCCTGCTTAAATAAAGGTTAAACACAGTTCCATGATCATTGCATAATAAACTCCTCGTCTTTTCTGTGATATTTTCATACTCACAAGGCCTACAACAAGGAAATCATTCATTCATTGTATGTACATATGGTATAATTTCATGGGACCCTGAATAATACAGTGTTGATGGCCTTTAACTCCACCCATTATTCACCACAAATAAACTCACTGTATATGAAAACATATTGGCTTTTAGAGCAAAAACTATTCTATGTGCCGCAGTAAAAGTATGCATGTTTTGGGGTCTATTTTGTACATACACACGGCTTATAAATGAGGCCCAAGGTCTGTTTGCCAAGTATTCTTCCCCCACAATGGGGCAACGAACAAAAAGTAGCCAGGCAAAGTCTGTCTGAAAAGAAAAGGTAGAGAACAGCAGAGCGTACAGTAGGCTTGCCTATTCGTTGTTGTAAAATTACACAATCATTCATCAATATGAAAATATATGATTCTTAAAGTTAGGCTACAGCGCGGCACATGTAAAGTAGGTTATTTCTACGTAAATACGTTATATTTATCTTACCGCAGCCTTGATCAGTAGTGTAGATGTCATAAGGTGAATTCACCAATTTGTAAGTCGCTCTGGATAAGAGCGTCTGCCAAATGACTTAAATGTAAATGTAGTGTAGGGCATATGGCTAACTTTATTTTCACTCTCCGTTCAGCGGAAGGAAACAGGAAACACGTTTTCAAAATAAAAGTTCCCATCAGAATAACAGAAACGCGTCAATAACCGATATTTTCTCATGATATGAGATATAATTGGGCTATTTTTTCATATTTAAGTGACATTTGCAACACGTAGGGGTTTTAAACATGTTCAAATAAATGCCCCCAGTGCAAATCACTGTATTTGAAATATATATTGGCTTTAAAAGCAAAAACTATTCTAGGTCCTCCATGCATTTCAAATAATAAACAAAGCAACTGTACTTTGTTTTATCCAGTTCTTCACTAACAAAATATACACCCATTACATTCCTTTACTGTGTGAGAGATTTATAAGTTTCATATTTCTATTTTCTTATTTCTGTTGACAGATTTATTGGTGATTACGTGATGTTGAAGTCACACAGCTAAATATTTTAACAAACTAAAAACTGTTCCTACTTTCTGAGTAAAACCAGTTGATGTATAAAGTACCAGACTCAATATTTCTGTAGCCTATGGGATACCTTCTAGAGGGCAGTCATGTATTGTCATTACTGCACATTTTTATAAAATTATAATGCCTTTGTAGGATGAGTGAGTTAATAACCCTCTTACTTGGATTCATAGAATACTGACATTCAGGAGGTCATAAGGTCAATCATGTTGTAGCAGTCTGGTGTAATAGTTGTGCTTCCATTTACAGTTCAGTAGTGCTCTAAATGTGCAGTATTTACTAAAACAATCTAAATGGTCATTTCCCATGCTAATGGAAGCATTTACCCAGGAACGGTGGGCATGACAATTTGAAAGATTTAAAACATAGCATGAAATATTGACAGTTTTTGTTTTGTAGATGACCTCCATGCATTTCAACTAATAAATCCAGCAAGTGTACATTGTTAGGCAAAACTGTATTTAATGTAACATCTTGTACAGTATTATATTATATTTAACCTTCAACAAGTTACATAAGCATTTAGTAGATCACATTACCATTTTTCCAACAGAAAACGTTTCTTTCTAACTAAAATTATATTATTCAATTCGGAGTAATGCAGTGTCAAACTTTGGTTGTACAACTTGTTTTTCTGTAAAGAACTTTGCTGGATAATATTGACAGCTTGACTGGTCATTTGGTGATTTTGAGAACAGTTCAGGCAGAGGAGTACGTTTCAAACATCCCCATGTGATACAAATACACAGTGGTCCTCTGTCAACAGGCATCTAGAAGTCATATTGTTCCTACTGGAGGCTGTGTTTCAGTGTTTCATTTCTTTACATTACAATACAATGTTCTGTAGAATCCTGTTTTTATACCAACCAGATTCTACAATATCACATTTAACATGTAGTGTTAAGATAATAGATGGCTGGACCAGCCAGCCAGCGGACCACAGATTACAGAATGTTGACTCCTTGACTGACGGGGGCTTGAATCTGGGGAGAGAAGTCATTTGTAATTTATCAGTAATTAATTTACATTCTGGACAATGTTTTGTAGTACAATAGCTTGTCCTATATTCTTATATCATATCATTGGTCTTAGCATTGATTAAGTTATATACCATATACATTTACTTATAAATATGTTTGAAATTATTAACCCTAACCCTAACCCTAACCCTAACTTGTGAACGATTCTGTCCACATATTTTGAAAACCTTGAAGGTGTGCCTTACCGTTTCCATTTCCCCCAGACAGCATTGATATTTCCTGATCTGGGGATGCCTATCAGATAGAAATAGTAATTAGTCAAACACGTTGGGCTAGTTTCCCGGACAGAGATTACTCTCAGTCCTGGACTAAGAAGCACATTCAATGAAGATTTTCCATTTAAAGTGCTTTTTATTCAAAAACAATCTCTGTCTGGGAAACTGGCTCAATAAATTCAAATTTCACAGTTAGAAGAAAGCACAAAGTAGTACAATGTGATGAAAGATATTCATAGATTTTCAAACATACCTGTGTAAGTATTTGAGGGTCTATAAAAAGAAGTGAAGTGGGCACCATTGTCTGCAGATAAAATGCCTAGATTTGGTGTTCCTGAGGTTATCTCCCTCACTAGTAGCATTGCTACTGTCTTAGCATCACAGTGTGTGGTGGGAAATGCCTCCACCCACCTGGTGAACCTGTCAATAAGGACTACACAGTACCTTTTCCTTTCTTTATGCAATATCTATAAAATCCATGGCAAGATAGACAAATGTTCCTCTTGGCGTAGGGAAATGACCTGGTTTCAGAGGTGTTCCTTTGGCAATGTAAAATTGCATGCACAAAGCACATCGAAACAGAAACGGTTTCACATACTGAGTCAAATTTGGACAAAAACCAATCCAAAGAAATTGCCTCTATCATATCCCTCCTTGACAAATGGGCCATACCATGGGCCACTTGGCAAACAGAGGTGATAAGACAAGCTGGCAGACACGGTCTCTCCAAATATTTGAAACAGGGTCAAGTTTACAACCACACGGTTGCCATACCGGCAGGGTAGCCTAGTGGTTAGGGCGTTGGACTAGTAACCGGAAGGTTGCAAGTTCAAACCCCCGAGCTGATGAGGTACAAATCTGTTGTTCTGCCCCTGAACAGGCAGTTAACCCACTAGGCCGTCGTTGAAAATAAGAATTTTTTCTTAACTGACTTGCCTAGTTAAATAAAGGTAAAAATAAAAATAAATACCAAATGAGAACCAACATCCAAAGCCTGTTTAGATGCCAAATCAGTCTTTCCCAACAGTAGCAGAGAAGAACATGGAGTGGCTATGACACTTTGAGGTAGCCAATTTAGCAGCCTCATCTTCCATGGCGTTACCCATACTCACAAAACCATTCCCCCAGTGTGAGGAGCAACCTTCACAATAGCCAAAGCAGAGGGCAGCATCATAGCCTCCAAGAGATCTAAAACCATAGTTCCATTATGAATAGGACTTCCACAAGCATTGTGAAAACCCCTACTCCTCCACACCAGGAGAGACAAACCCCTACTCCTCCACACCAGGAGAGACAATCCCCTACTCCTCCACACCAGGAGAGACAAACCCCTACTCCTCCACACCAGGAGAGACAATCCCCTACTCCTCCACACCAGGAGAGACAAACCCCTACTCCTCCACACCAGGAGAGACAAACCCCTACTCCTCCACACCAGGAGAGACAATCCCCTACTCCTCCACACCAGGAGAGACAAACCCCTACTCCTCCACACCAGGAGACAAACCCCTACTCCTCCACACCAGGAGAGACAAACCCCTACTCCTCCACACCAGGAGACAAACCCCTACTCCTCCACACCAGGAGAGACAAACCCCTACTACTCCACACCAGGAGAGACCCCTACTCCTCCACATACCACACCAGGAGAGACAAACCCCTACTCCTCCACATACCACACCAGGAGAGACAAACCCCTACTCCTCCACATACCACACCAGGAGAGACAAACCCCTATTCCTCCACATACCACACCAGGAGAGACAAACCCCTACTCCTCCACATACCACACCAGGAGAGACAAACCCCTACTCCTCCACATACCACACCAGGAGAGACAAACCCCTACTCCTCCACATACCACACCAGGAGAGACAAACCCCTACTCCTCCACATACAACACCAGGAGAGACAAACCCCTACTCCTCCAGACACCAGGAGAGACAAATCCCTATTGCATAAGCAGAATCAGATAAAGTTGTAACCCTTTTCCATTTTAGTGCCAAAAGTTCACCCTGTTGAGCTGAGAAAATATCTGGTAATGGTTGTTGTATGTGAGTGGTTCTATCAATTGTCAAAATACCAAACCCTGCATGTTTCTTCCCTGTAGTTTGATCTATATATGCAGAACCGTCAACGAAAAGCTCCTCGTCAGCATCAGTGAGGTCAGGTCCTTTTCCCCCATCTTCAAATATGTACTGGGGACACTGGAGGAAAGGGTCTGGTCCTCTTCATTGCTGATTGTCAGGGTAGTAGGAGCTGGTGTTGTTCTGATTTCCTTGTGGCCAGACACCTCCCCTTCTCCCTCTGTGGTTGATTTCTAACCCCTCTTCTTTAGTTTCGCTACATTCATTCACTAACCATGCTACTGTAAATGATTCCACATATATGTGGTAAATAACCACAAATGGTTATCAATTGTATTTCAACTTCAGTACGGGGGGGGGTCCCCCTTGGGGGGGGTCTCCCTGTCTCCCTGTCTCCTCTCTTGTAATGGAAGAGTTAACTCACATGTCTTTCCCAATACGCAATTTTTTTTTACCTTTATTTTACTAGGCAAGTCAGTTAAGAACAAATTCTTATTTTCAATGACGGCCTAGGAACTGTGGGTTAACTGCCTGTTCAGGGGTAGAACCGACAGATTTTGTACCTTGTCAGCTCAGGGATTTGAACTTGCAACCTTTCGGTTACTAGTCCAATGCTCTAACCACTAGGCTACACTGCCGCCCCAATTCGCAAATTCGCAAATGTATCCCTTGTACTAGTCTATACCAGTCTAGATTTATTTCAGTACATAGAAATTCTTGATATTGACTAGCATATATCCATTCACTGTTATCAAATACACCCAACTCATACAACAATTGTCCCACACCAAATCTATAATCACACCACTTACATATTTTAAAAAAACAATGTCTTCCCTCATTTAAGGTCATCATACTGTTTTTTTGCGTCTTCCCTCAGGTAAGAGCACCGTACATAAATCCAGTATATTCCTGTTACAACACAGAGGCGGATGCAAGATGCAAGCAACGATGGTTTTAATGAATGTAGTTCACAGCAGCAACATGACAGACAGACTGTACTCAGAAGGAATCCGACCCAGGAACTCGGGCGCATCTTCCGATCATAACGTGCTGAGAAAACCAGGGGAGTGTGTCCAGATGAGTAGGAAGGAGCACAGCAGATAATCCACACAAGAGAAGAGCACGGACACACGACACAACCTCAGAGAAGAAACAACGATCTGACAACAAGAAACACTGGTAACAGAACATATAAAGGGAAGATAAGTGGTTCCAGCTGGCGCAGACAATCAGGCCGAGATTGGGAAACCACGCCCACACAAACACTGGAGAGAGAGAGAGAGAGAGAGAGCGAGAAAGAGAGACGGAGGCAGTGGATTCATGAACCGTGACAATACCCCCCCCCCTAGGAACGCCTCTTGGCGTTCCCAGGCGAATTTACCTGTCGATTGAAATCATCGATAAGGGAGTGATCCAGAATGTCCCTAGCAGGTACCCAACTTCTCTCCTCCGGGCCGTAACCCTCCCAGTCCACCAGGTACTGGAATCCGCGTCCCCTCCTTCTAGAGTCCAAAATACGATTGACAGAAAAGGTGGTCTCCCCATCAACAAGTCGTGGCGGCGGGGGAACCGGGACCGGCGGGTTAATGCGTGCCTGAAACACAGGTTTTATTTTAGACACATGAAAGGTAGGATGAATTCTCCTATACGCCGGAGGAAGCTTGAGCCGGACCGCCACCGGACTAATGATCCTGGTGACTCTGAACGGGCCGATAAATTTGGGGGCAAGCTTGTTCGAAACGGATCGGAGTGGAATGTTCTTAGTAGAAAGCCACACTTTGGCCAACGACGTATACCGGAGGCTTCGACCGGTGGCGATCGGCCTTAGCCTTGGTGCGCGCCCCCACCCGGAGAAGAGTCTCACGGGCTCTGCTCCATGCGTGACGGCACCTCTGGATGAAAGCGTGAGCGGAGGGAACAGTGACCTCGGACTCCGTACTGGGAAAGATAGGTGGCTGGTAACCTAAACTACACTCAAACGGAGAGAGACCCGTGGCTGCCACTGGCAACGAATTGTGAGCGTACTCAACCATAGAGAGTTGTTGACTCCAGGAAAGAGATTCTTAGAAACCAAACATCGCAACACTCTCTCCAAATCTTGGTTGGCCCTCTCCGTTTGACCGTTGCTCTGGGGATGAAACCCTGAAGACAGGCTGACACTCGCTCCCAGTAACCTACAAAACTCTTGCCAAAACTTGGACACAAATTGGGGCCCCGGTCAGAAACTACGTCCATCGGCAGGCCATGTAAGCGAAAGACGTGATCCACGACAGTTACCGCTGTCTCCTTGGCAGATGGTAATTTAGGCAAGGGAATAAAATGAGCCGCCTTCGAGAACCGGTCCACCACGGTCAAAACAACCGTCTTGCCCTGGGAGGGCGGGAGGCCGGTAACAAAATCTAGCGCGATGTGGGACCAGGGTCTCGAAGGGACCGACAGCGGTTGGAGTAACCCATCTGGGGGTCGATTAGAAGTCTTCCCAGTGGCACAAACCGAGCAGGCCAAGACAAAACTGTGAATGTCACGAGCCATCAATGGCTACCAAAAGCGTTGCTTAACCAAAAGCTAGTGCGGCTGACTCCTGGATGACACGCTACGTTGGAGCAGTGCCCCCCACCGAATAACATCGGACCGACACCCCTCCGGCACAAACAACCGATTAGGCGGGCAACCGGGCGGAGGCGTGACCCCCTCTAAGGCCGTTTTGACCCTCGATTCAACCTCCCATGTGAGTGTGGAGACCACTAGGGTCCCGGGTAGGATGCACTCGGGAGTGGATGGGCGTTCGGAATGGTCAAAAATGCGAGAAAGGGAATCGGGTTTGACATTCTTGGAACCCGGGCGATACGAGAGAGAGAAGTCAAAACGTCCGAAAAGAGTGCCCACCGCGCCTGCCTGGAGTTGAGTCGCTTGGCGGTTCTGATATACTCCAAATTCTTGTGATCGGTCCAAACTATAAAAGGTACCCCCGAACCCTCTAACCAATGGCGCCACTCCTCCAGTGCTAACTTCACTGCCAACAACTCTCTGTTGCCAATGTCGTAGTTGCGTTCCGCAGGTGATAACCGATGGGAAAGGAACGCGCAAGGGTGCATCTTGTCGTCAGAAGAGGAACGTTGGGAAAGTACCGCACCTACCCCCACCTCTGAAGCGTCCACCTCCACCACGAACTGACGCGAGGGATCGGGAGCTATGAGGATAGGAGCCGAAACAAAGCGGCTCTTGAGTTTGGCGAATGCAGCCTCGGCTGTATCGGACCACCTGAACGTCACTCTGGGAGAGGTTAAGGCGGTAAGAGGAGCGACTATCTGGCTAAAGTTGCGAACGAAACGCCGGTAGAAATTGGCGAATCCCAGAAACCTCTGTAGGGCCTTACGGGAATCTGGGCTTGGCCAATCCACCACAGCCTTAACCTTGTCGGGATCCATGCGAATACCTTCAGTCGAGACGATGTAACCTAGGAATGGAACGGATTGTGCATGAAAAATGCATTTCTCCGCCTTGACAAAAAGTCCATTCTCCAGCAACCTCTGAAGCACTCGTCTGACGTGTTGAGCGTGTTCCTGGAGAGAAGAAGAAAAAATCAGTATGTCATCCAGGTAAACATATATGAACTGATCAATCATATCTCTCAGCACGTCATTGACGAGTGCCTGGAAAACCGCTGGGGAGTTGGATAGCCCAAAAGGCATGACCAAATATTCGAAGTGCCCTCTGGGGGTGTTAAACGCGGTCTTCCATTCGTCCCCTTCCCTTATGCGAACCAAATGATATGCATTACGTAAATCCAACTTAGTGAACACGGATGCTCCCTGTAACCTTTCAAAGGCGGAGGACATCAACGGTAAGGGATAGGTATTCTTCACTGTGATGTTATTCAACCCACGGTAATCAATGCAAGGACGCAGAGATCCGTCCTTCTTCCCCACAAAGAAGAACCCCGCCCCCGCTGGAGAAGAGGAAGGACGAATGAATTTAGATGCCAGAGAACCAGAGATGTATCTCTCCATAGCCTCCCTCTCAGGAACAGAAAGTGAATATAACTTGCCTTTAGGCGGAGACTCACCTGGCAATAATTCAATTGCACAGTCATAGGGACGATGCGGAGGAAGGGAAGCAGCACGGGACTTACTGAACACCTCCTTCAGGTCGAGGTATTCAACGGGCACGTTAGACAAATCCACTGCCTCCTCTAGAAACACAGAATCAGACACAGACGAACAAGCAGACACTAAACAGGACTCAAGACACTTGTTACTCCACATGGATATAGAGTTATGACCCCAGTCAACTCTGGGGTTGTGTTGGGTGAGCCAAGGGTGGCCGAGAACTAATGGTGCAAGGGGTGAGTCCATAAGTAGGAATGATAGTGTCTCAGTGTGATTGCCAGAAGTGATGAGTGTGATAGGTTCAGTGGTGTGAGAAATGTTGGGGAGTTCTTGACCATTGAGAGCGTTGACGGATATCTTGTGCGTGAGTGAGGTGATAGGGATCTGGAGTTTGTGAGCGAGCTTGAAGTCCATGAAATTACCCTCTGCTCCTGAGTCCAGTAAGGCTTGGGTGTCGTGCGTGTGGGTGGCCCATCTTAGTCTTACCGGGAGGAGAGTAGATGATGAGGTCTTCTCTGTGGTGACACCACCCGATAGTAGCCTCATGTTTACTACCGGGCCTGATCTTTACCGGGCAGGAGTGGATAAAGTGGCCCGCTCTACCACAGTAGAGACAGAGTCCTTGGGATCTCCGCCTCTCCCTCTCCTCTTCCCGGGAGAGGCGAGCTCTCCCCAGCTGCATGGGTTCGTGAGCGGAGGCTGAACTGGCCGTGTTCCCGACGCTGGCATGCCAGCCCTCCGTGTCGTTATACGGTCTGTTAGGGCATGCTCGGCGGCCAATACGACTCAGACGAGCGTCGACCCTCAGGGCTAGTTCCACTAGTCCATTTAAACTCCTGGGAAGGTCCAGAACATAAATCTCCTTCTGGATCCGGTCCTCCAGCCCATGCAGGAACATGTCCCACTGCGCCTCCTCGTTCCACTGACACTCAGCGGCCAGAGTGCGGAATTGGATGGAGTATTCCGATACTGAATGGTCTCCTTGGCGAAGGTCAGCGAGTAGTCTGGCCGTCTCCCTACCCGCCACGGCCCGATCGAAGACCCTTCTCATCTCCTCGGAGAGTGTCTGGAAAGAGGTGCAGCATGGGTCCTGGTTCGCCCACACCGCCGTTCCCCAGAGAGACGCTTTGCCTGATAGCAGTGTGAGTACGAATGCTACCTTAGACTGTTCACGGTTGAAGGTCCGTGGCTGCAACGAGAAATGCATGGAACATCTCGTAAGAAAAGCTCTGCAATAGTCAGGATCACCTGAATAACCCTCTGGTGTCGGTAGCCGTGGCTCTAGCTGGGAATCCGGCTCTGGCGGGGCGGGTTGAACTGCCGGTGTAGGTGGCGCAGCGGAACCCCTCAGATGTTGCAATTGTTGGGTCAGCTGGGATACCTGCGTCGAAAGGGCTTGTACTGCACGACCTGTGCTGGAGATGTTCTCCTCTTGTTGATCCATTCTCGTGATACTGCGGGAAAGGAATTCGGTCAGACTCGTTGAACTCGCTGCATCCATGGTCTGGTCAGATCGTTCTGTTACAACACAGAGGCGGATGCAAGATGCAAGCAACGATGGTTTTAATGAATGTAGTTCACAGCAGCAACATGACAGACAGACTGTACTCAGAAGGAATCCGACCCAGGAACTCGGGCGCATCTTCCGATCATAACGTGCTGAGAAAACCAGGGAGTGTGTCCAGATGAGTAGGAAGGAGCACAGCAGATAATCCACACAAGAGAAGAGCACGGACACACGACACAACCTCAGAGAAGAAACAACGATCTGACAACAAGAAACACTGGTAACAGAACATATAAAGGGAAGATAAGTGGTTCCAGCTGGCGCAGACAATCAGGCCGAGATTGGGAAACCACGCCCACACAAACACTGGAGAGAGAGAGAGAGAGAGAGAGAGAGAGAGAGAGAGCGAGAAAGAGAGACGGAGGCAGTGGATTCATGAACCGTGACAATTCCCTCAGGTAAGAACACTGTACATAAATCCAGTATATTCCCTCAGGTAAGAACACTGTACATAAATCCAGTGTATTCCCTCAGGTAAGAACACTGTACATAAATCCAGTGTATTCCCTCAGGTAAGAACACCATACATAAATCCAGTGTATTCCCTCAGGTAAGAACACTGTACATAAATCCAGTATATTCCCTCAGGTAAAAACACTGTACATAAATCCAGTATATTCCCTCAGGTAAGAACACTGTACATAAATCCAGTATATTCCCTCAGTTAGGAACACCATACATAAATCCAGTATATTCCCTCAGGTAAGAACACTGTACATAAATCCAGTATATTCCCTCAGTTAGGAACACCATACATAAATCCAGTGTATTCCCTCAGGTAAGAACACTGTACATAAATCCAGTATATTCCCTCAGGTAAGAACACTGTACATATATCCAGTATATTCCCTCAGGTAAGAACAACATACATAAATCCAGTATATTCCCTCAGGTAAGAACACTGTACATAAATCCAGTGTATTCTCTCAGGTAAGAACACCATACATAAATCCAGTGTATTCCCTCAGGTAAGAACACTGTACATAAATCCAGTATATTCCCTCAGGTAAGAACACTGTACATAAATCCAGTATATTCCCTCAGGTAAGAACAACATACATAAATCCAGTATATTTCCTCAGGTAAGAACACTGTACATAAATCCAGTATATTCCCTCAGGTAAGAACACTGTACATAAATCCAGTATATTCCCTCAGGTAAGAACACTGTACATAAATCCAGTATATTCCCTCAGTTAGGAACACCATACATAAATCCAGTATATTCCCTCAGGTAAGAACACTGTACATAAATCCAGTATATTCCCTCAGTTAGGAACACCATACATAAATCCAGTGTATTCCCTCAGGTAAGAACACTGTACATAAATCCAGTATATTCCCTCAGGTAAGAACACTGTACATATATCCAGTATATTCCCTCAGGTAAGAACAACATACATAAATCCAGTATATTCCCTCAGGTAAGAACACTGTACATAAATCCAGTGTATTCTCTCAGGTAAGAACACCATACATAAATCCAGTGTATTCCCTCAGTTAAGAACACTGTACATAAATCCAGTATATTCCCTCAGGTAAGAACACTGTACATAAATCCAGTATATTCCCTCAGGTAAGAACAACATACATAAATCCAGTATATTCCCTCAGGTAAGAACACTGTACATATATCCAGTATATTCCCTCAGGTAAGAACACTGTACATAAATCCAGTATATTCCCTCAGGTAAGAACACTGTACATAAATCCAGTATATTCCCTCAGTTAGGAACACCATACATAAATCCAGTATATTCCCTCAGGTAAGAACACTGTACATAAATCCAGTATATTCCCTCAGTTAGGAACACCATACATAAATCCAGTGTATTCCCTCAGGTAAGAACACTGTACATAAATCCAGTATATTCCCTCAGGTAAGAACACTGTACATAAATCCAGTGTATTCCCTCAGGTAGGAACACCATACATAAATCCAGTGTCTTCCCTCAGGTAGGAACACCATACATAAATCCAGTATATTCCCTCAGGTAGGAACACTGTACATAAATCCAGTATATTCCCTCAGGTAAGAACACTGTACATATATCCAGTATATTCCCTCAGGTAAGAACAACATACATAAATCCAGTATATTCCCTCAGGTAAGAACACTGTACATAAATCCAGTGTCTTCCATTTACCTTTATTTTACTTGGCAAGTCAGTTAAGAACAAGTTCTTATTTTCAATGACGGCCTAGGAACAGTGGGTTAACAGTGGGTTAACTGCCTGTTCAGGGGCAGAACGACAGATTTGTACCATGTCAGCTCGGGGATTTGAACTTGCAACCTTTCGGTTACTAGTCCAACGCTCTAACCACTAGGCTACCCTTACCTTCCATCAGGTAAGGACACCATGCACATACTGTATAACACCTTCAATCACTTGTCACCCAGTACCTCAGTACTGACTTGGTTCATCCTCATCTATAACCAAGTTCCTCACACAAGGTTCCATTAGACCCCCAGGAATTTCTAACTATTACACCTGGGATTCTGGGTCATTTATCACATATACATAATATTACGGGCTTGTACAAGCATGTAGGTATCGACTGTTCCTGTAATTATCAACCCCATGAGTGAGGTGCCACTTACATACTGGAATGAGTCCTCAACCACACAGTGCTTTTTCTAATTTCAGACTTTTGGTTTAACAGGCATCTGCAAATTACCTTCTAATTTGATACGCTGCACAGTGGAATGAAGATCATCCAGACGCTGTGGTCACTCACTCCTGGCGAGCTCACCAAGTGTTGGTTGGTCCTTTGCATGGGGTGATGTAAGTTTCCTTTACCAATCAGTCTTTAAGATAGATGACACAGGAACCTTGGTATAAAAAGCTTTAGTAATAAAATGCAATTGCAGACAGTTTTGCATACAGAGTACCTCAGTAGTCTATAGTAAAGATCTGTGTGACGAAACAGGAGACCACACTCTTTATACAACCTACCGTCAATCATATCTTAACATTATCACATTGGATTAGATAAAGCAAAAATGGTAGAAAAGTTATCCATTTGAATTTTCCTTCCCACCCTTTTGACGATGTGTCTCATTTCTGGAGAACCTTCCCCAAGCGAAAGCTGCATCCTGCATCCTGCACCAGTATCCAGTAATCTGTGTCTCAAGATATTATCAAGTCCCATTTGGAGTTCCATAGTCTGGGCTGACATAGATGTTGTGGTCCTGAAGTTATACAGACATTTGACTTTCCCCCTGGGCAGAGCTGAGGGTTCTCAGCTACTGAAGCTGTTTCCTAGCAAGGTGAAGCTAATTTATACTCATCACATGGTCCTTTCCATTTTAGACCAGTCTGTAGGCTGTAGGCAGAAGCTGATATGTGACCTCCCCTCTGAAGCATCTTACCAGTGGTGCCCACATGAAAAGCTAGCTATTCGGTGACCCAAGTGGGGACAGTTCAGGCTGAGGAGTAAGTTTCAAACATCCCCATATGATACAAAGGCACAGTGGTCCTTATACCAAAGCAGATTCTACAATATGAAATTTAACATGTAGTGTTAAGATTTACTAGAGATGGCTGGACCAGCCAGATTACACAACGTTGACTCCCTGACTGTGACGGGGGCTTGAATCTGGGGAGAGAAGTCATTATCAGTAATTCATTTACATAGCTTGTCCTATATTATTGTATCATATCATTGGTCTTGACTTGATAAAGTTATAAACCATATACATTTACTTATAAATATGTTTGAAATTCTTTTAACTCAAACTATTGTACAAATATTTTGAAAACCTTAAAGGTGTGCCTTACCGTTCCCAATTCCCCCAGACAGCATTGGTATTTCCTGATCTGGGGATGCCTATCAAATGGAATCAGTAATTAGTAAAACACATTGGGACAGTTTCCCGGTCAGAGATTACACTCAGTCCTGGAATAAGAAGCACATTCAATGGAGATTGTCCATTTAAAGTGCTTTTTATTCCAAAACTAGGCGTAATCTCTGTCCGGGAAACTGGCCCAATAAATTCAAATTTCACAGAAGAAAGCACAAAGTAGTACAATGTGATAAAATATATTCATAGATTTCCAAACATACCTGTGTAGGTATTTGAGGGTCTATAAAAAAAAGACAGATGACCAATATTGTAATAAACATACCATGGAACTATGACGTTAACAAACAGTAGTAATATATACTATATGAGAAGTAAAACATGTAGCATTCACTGAGTAAACTGAACATCACAGGCAATGAAAACAATGAATGGTTCAAATACAATTCCAGTCATCTTACCCAAGTTTTGTCTTGTTTTCAATATTTCTCTTCTCACCATTTCTCTTTTTATCATAAATAAACAAACACCAGCCATGATGGCTATCGGGAAAAAAAGAACACCAGCTATGATTCCAGCTGTGGGAAGTGAGGATACTCCACATTCTGAATCCGACCAAGGAGTTCCTGGTTCAACTTCCAAGAATTCACCTCTAGACATAAACCGAGGTATGTTTTTTAAAGTTTCTATTTGAGTATATTAATGTATTTATATCTTCAGGGGAATAACCTTTTGAACTAACTAATAAATGTCCACACATTTACTCTGTATGTGGTTGACAAGATGTAAATGATCCATCTGAATAAGTTTTACCAGGGCAGTCAGCACACACAGTATCTGTAGATGTTGTTCCTGCACAAATACATGTTGAAATATGAATGAAAAATTCATTTGTCCCCCCATTTATTTAATCCCATTAACTGTAATTACACTGAAATTAACAACTTGACGAAATTGAATTATGACAGCATGATTAGTATAATGAGTGAGACAGAAGACCAACCTGTGTGACTGATGTATTGACCAGGTTTACAGCTGCTGTGTCTCTGGGCTGCTCTACAACCCTCCTTAGTTGGGTCTAGACAGTAGAACCCCTCCAGTGTCCCACAGACAGTGTCTGATGAAGGGGTACATGGCTGCTTTACCATCAAACCCAAACCTAGAGAGAAAACATGGCATGTATTATCTGATGTACACACAACTGACATATCGTCATATCATAACATCATAGACTAAATCAAATCAAATCAAAATCAAATTTTATTTGTCACATACACATGGTTAGCAGATGTTAATGCGAGTGTAGCGAAATGCTTGTGCTTCTAGTTCCGACAATGCAAACACTAACATATCCGTGTTTGCGTCTGGGTTTCAGTGCAGACACACAGCACCACTCTTACCTGGATCACAGTTGATACACACTTTGCATTTTATGAGACCATTGGGCTCATCAAGGAAAGTAGCATCAACACAGGGCACACAGCTGGTACTGGTGAATTCAGTACAATGCCTATGTACACGATTTCCTGGGGAAGAGAGAATCACAATGTCATGTTTTTCTGTTAGTGTTGATGATGTATTATCGTCTGGTGATTCATATGATGTAAAGAGAGGGTCCTTACCTGGTGAACACATGGGACAACATTCATCCCCTATTCTGTACTCAGCTCTACCACATGCAATACAGGATCCAATGCTTTCAAGCACCAACAAAATATGTATCTGGAAGTAGAGAAAATATACACCAATAACTCAAATTGAAACTGATGTTGTGTGTTTGTAAAACTTACAGAACTAGTTAGGAAAATGCAAACAAAAATATGCACAATTCAAATATAATGTAATTATATAGAACCATTGTAAACAGGCTTTTGTAAATGTGGTGTCGTACTGTGAATTGAGCACACTGTTTGGTGCCAGGAATTTCTGTTGCGTGAAAAGAGCCTTGTACAAACCATCCTGATCATGAGTTTACATTCTGTTTCACGGCGTACAAGGCTAGTAAAAAGACTCAAAGCCACAAAATGTGCAAGTCAGAAATGTTTCACTTACAGTCCATATGAAGATTTCAAACTGTGCCATGGTTCCTCAAGTCTCTCCAACTCACTGGAAGACCCACACACTGGATTTGTGAAGTTCTTAGGAGTTGAAGTATCGAGATGAACTGACCTGTGGACTTAATGTATTTTAGTACATGTACTGTATATTTAGAATAGCTAAATTATATTCTGCTTAAATATTGCATACACTGCCCAGTTAATAAATATAATATAGTAATGTATTTTGGCTGGCCACCCTTGAGTTATCAGTCACCATCAATGTGAAAAAAACTGAACAGAATCATAATAACATATAATATCCTTCCACTTTATAATCTTGCTGAATAGAATTTAAAAAGAAATGTAATAGACTAGTTATCAACTTTGAGAAGTATGAAAGAGAAAAAGGCAAATGATTATTAGAAAATGCTGCCCTCTTGTGGTGAAGTAGCCAGTCGTGTGAACAGACGACAACTGCTTCACCAATAGAAATCCTCAGCCAGACTTGTAGAAGATGTCATCGCTACGTTGCTTAGCTAAACTCGTGCGTAGAAACATGTAATCGGGTCTGCTGTTTATTGATGTTCATGCAAGGCTCATCGGTGAAAGAGAACCATGGTCTCGGCATGACTCCCTGCTTAAAGAAACGTTAAATAAATGTGTTTATTCATTTCCATGATCATTGCATAATAAATTTCTCACCATCTCTGTGATCTTTTCATACTCACGAGGTAGCATAGGCCTACAAAAAGGAAGACAATCATCCAATCTCTTATTTAATTGGACCCACTTCCCAGTAGGAAACAGATATGATAGTGTTTTTCCGGCGCCGACAGAGATGGCCGCCTCGCTTTGCGTTCCTAGGAAACTATGCAGTTTTTTATTTTTTTACGTGTTATTTCTTACATTGGTAACCCAGGTTATCTTAGGTTTCATTACATACAGTCGAGAGGAACTACTGAATATAAGAGCAGCGTCAACTCACCATCAGTACGACCAAGAATATGACTTTCGCGAAGCGGATCCTGTGTTCTGCCTTTCACCCAGGACAACGGAATGGATCCCAGCCGGCGACCCAAAAACGACTTCGTAAAAGGGGGAAACGAAGCGGTCTTCTGGTCAGACTCCGGAGACGGGCACATCGTGCACCACTACCTAGCATACTTCTCGCCAATGTCCAGTCTCTTGACAACAAGGTTGATGAAATCCGAGCAAGGGTAGCATTCCAGAGGGACATCAGAGACTGTAACGTTCTTTGCTTCACGGAAACATGGCTCACTGGAGAGACGCTATCGGAGTCGGTGCAGCCAGCTGGTTTCTTCACGCATCGCGCCGACAGAAACAAACATCTTTCTGGTAAGAAGAGGGGCGGGGCGTATGCTTCATGGTTAACGAGACGTGGTGTGATCACAACAACATACAGGAACTCAAGTCCTTCTGTTCACCTGATTTAGAATTCCTCACAATCAAATGTCGACTGCATTATCTACCAAGGGAATTCTCTTCGATTATAATCACAGCCGTATATATTCCCCCCCAAGCAGACACATTGATGGCTCTGAACAAACTTTATTTGACTCTTTGCAAACTGGAATCCATATATCCTGAGGCTGCATTCATTGTAGCTGGGGCTTTTAACAAGGCTAATCTGAAAACAAGACTCCCTAAATTGTATCAGCATATCGATTGCGCAACCAGGGCTGGAAAAACCTTGGATCATTGCTATTCTAACTTCCGCGACGCATATAAGGCCCTGCCCCACTCTCCTTTCGGAAAAGCTGACCACGACTCCATTTTGCTGATCCCTGCCTACAGACAGAAACTGAAACAAGAAGCTCCCACGCTGAGGTCTGTCCAACGCTGGTCCGACCAAGCTGATTCCACACTCCAAGACTGCTTCCATCACGTGGACTGGAATATGTTTCGTATTGCATCAAACAACAACATTGATGAATACGCTGATTCGGTGAGCGAGTTCATTAGAACGTGCGTTGAATATGTCGTTCCTATAGCAACGATTAAAACATTCCCAAACCAGAAACCGTGGATTGATGGCAGCATTCGCGTGAAACTGAAAGCGCAAACCACTGCTTTTAATCAGGGCAAGGTGACCGGAAACATGACTGAATACAAACAGTGTAGCTATTCCCTCCGCAAGGCAATCAAACAAGCTAAGCGTCAGTATAGAGACAAAGTAGAATCTCAATTCAACGGCTCAGAAACAAGAGGTATGTGGCAGGTCTACAGTCAATCACGGATTACAAAAAAAAAACCAGCCCCGTCACGAACCAGGATGTCTTGCTCCCAGGCAGACTACATAACTTTTTGCCCGCTTTGAGGACAATACAGTGCCACTGACACGGCCCGCATCCAAAACATGCGGACTCTCCTTCACTGCAGCCAACGTGAGGAAAACATTTAAACGTGTTAACCCTCGCAAGGCTGCAGGCTAGACGGCATCCCCAGCCGCGACATAAGAGCATGTGCAGACCAGCTGGCTGGTGTGTGTACGGACATATTCAATCAATCCCTATCCCAGTCTGTTGTTCCCACATGCTTCAAGAGGGCCACCATTGTTCCTGTTCCCAATAAAGCTAAGGTAACTGAGCTAAACGACTACCGCCCCGTAGCACTCACTTCCGTCATCATGAAGTGCTTTGAGAGACTAGTCAAGGACCATATCTAGGGTGTCACCCTACCTGACACCCTAGACCCACTCCAATTTGCTTACCGCCCAAATAGGTCCACAGACGATGCAATCTCAACCACACTGCACACTGCCCTAACCCATCTGGACAAGAGGAATACCTATGTGAGAATGCTGTTCATCGACTACAGCTCGGCATTTAACACCATAGAGCTCTCCAAGCTCGTCATCAAGCTCGAGACCCTGGGTCTCGACCCGCCCTGTGCAACTGGGTACTGGACTTCCTGACGGGCCGCCCCCAGGTGGTGAGGGTAGGCAACAACATCTCCACCCCGCTGATCCTCAACACTAGGGCCCCACAAGGGTGCGTTCTGAGCCCTCTCCTGTACTCCCTGTTCACCCACGACTGCGTGGCCACGCACGCCTCCAACTCAATCATCAAGTTTGCGGACAACACAACAGTGGTAGGCTTGATTACCAACAACGACGAGACGGCCTACAGGGAGGAGGTGAGGGCCCTCGGAGTGTGGTGTCAGGAAAATAACCTCACACTCAATGTCAACAAAACTAAGGAGATGATTGTGGACTTCAGGAAACAGCAGAGGGAACACCCCCCTATCCACATCAATGGAACAGTAATGGAGAGGGTAGTAAGTTTTAAGTTCCTTGGCGTACACATCACAGACAAACTGAATTGGTCCACCCACACAGACAGCATCGTGAAGAAGGCGCAGCAGCGCCTCTTCAACCTCAGGAGGCTGAAGAAATTCGGCTTGTCACCAAAAGCACTCACAAACTTCTACAGATGCACAATCGAGAGCATCCTGTCGGGCTGTATCACCGCCTGGTACGGCAACTGCTCCGCCCACAACCATAAGGCTCTCCAGAGGGTAGTGAGGTCTGCACAACGCATCACTGGGGGCAAACGACCTGCCCTCCAGGACACCTACACCACCCAATGTCACAGGAAGGCCATAAAGATCATCAAGGACAACAACCACCCGAGCCACTGCCTGTTCACCCTGCTATCATCCAGAAGGCGAGGTCAGTACAGGTGCATCAAAGCTGGGACCGAGAGACTGAAAAACAGCTTCTATCTCAAGGCCATCAGACTGTTAAACAGCCACCACTAACATTGAGTGGCTGCTGCCAACACACTGACTCAACTCCAGCCACTTTAATAATGGGAATTGATGGGAAATGATGTAAAATATATCACTAGCCACTTTAAACAATGCTACCTGATATAATGTTTACATAACCTACATTATTCATCTCATATGTCTACGTATATACTGTACTCTATATCATCTACTGCATCTTTATGTAATACATGTATCACTAGCCACTTTAAATTTGCCACTTTGTTTACATACTCATCTCATATGTATATACTGTACTCAATACCATCTACTGTATCTTGCCTATGCTGCTCTGTACCATCACTCATTCATATATCTTTATGTACATATTCTTTATCCCCTTACACTTGTGTCTATAAGGTAGTAGTTTTGGAATTGGTAGCTAGATTACTTGTTGGTTATTACTGCATTGTCGGAACTAGAAGCACAAGCATTTCGCTACACTCGCATTAACATCTGCTAACCATGTGTATGTGACAAATAAAATTTGATTTTGATTTGATTTTTTTTGGCGCTCTGCCATCGATCCGGAGTGCAGTTTATTAACGGTGGAAAATGCGGTTTTCTATCTTCTCTTGTGCCTTCGGAAAGTATACAGACCCTTTGACTTTTTGCAAAAATGTCTTACATTACAGCCTTATTCTAAAATGGATTAAATATTGTTTTATCCCCCTTCAATCTACACAATACCCCATAATTACAAAGCAAAAACAAGTTTAGATTTTTTTCTAATTTATTTAAAATAAAAAACAGCAATACCTTATTTCCATTAGTATTCAGACCCTTTGCTATGAGACTTGAAATTGAGCTCAGGTGCATCCTGTTTCCATTGATTATCCTTGAGATATTTCGACATCTTGATTGTAAACTGTAAATTCAATTGCTTGGACATGATTTAGAAAGGCACACACCTGTCTATATACTATCCCACAGTTGACAGTGCATGTCAGAGAAAAAACCAAGCCAAGAGGTCAAAGGAATTGTCCGTAACACTCAGAGAGGATTTGCCGGGGCACAGATCTGGGCAAGGGTACCAGAAAATGTCTACAGCATTGAAGGTTCCCAAGAACATAGTGGCCTCCATCATTCTTAAATGGAAGGCGTTTGCCTGGCCAAACTGAACAATCGGGGATAAATGCCTTGGTCAGGGAGGTAACCAAGAACCTGATGGTCACTCTGACAGAGCTCCAGAGTTCATCTGTAGAGATGGGAGAACCTCCCAGAAGGACAACCATCTCTGCAGCACTCCACCAATCAGGCATTTATGGTAGAGTGGCCAGATGGAAGCCACTCCTCAGTAAAAAAGCACATTACAGCCCACTTGGAGTTTGCCAAAAGTCACCTACGACACTCAGACCACGAGAAACAAGATTGTCTTTATACATTTGAAAACATTTCTAAACCTGTTTTTGCTTTGTCTTTATGGGATATTGTGTGTAGATTGATTAAAATATATGTTTAGAATAAGGCTGTAACGTAATAAAATGTGGAAAAAGTCAATGGGTCTGAACACATTCTGAATGCACTGTAGGTTACTTCTGTAGCTTACGCCTGAATACTGTAATTAAAAATGTATTTAGTAGACAATACTGCATTTCTACACATCCATCTTTTCATAATTATTGCAGAATAAATAGCATATCTAATAGGTTCAATTAAACGAGAGATGAGCATGGTCATTTGTTGTAGACTATAGCCTTGGAAATAGATGCCTTTTTCTAATTTGATAAGTAAAATAGATTTTCTATCTTCTCACTAACGGCAAATGATTGCATCTTGTTACTAACCTGTTCATTGTTATGACTACGACTGTCCATCATATCCCCCATTTCTACAAAATACTATTCTACTTGCCTGGAGATGATTGTGGCCTACAGGAAAAAGAGGGCCGAGCACACCCCCATTCTCATTGATGGGGCTACAGTGGAGCAGGTTGAGAGCTTCGAGTTCCTTGGTGTCCACATCACCAACAAACTAACATTGTCCAAGCACACCAAGACAGTCGTGAAGAGGGCACAACAAAACCTATTCCCCCCCAGGAGACTGAAAAGATTTGGCATGGGTCCTCAGATCCTCAGAAGGTTCCACAGCTGCACCATCGAGAGCATTCTGACTGGTTGCATCACTGCCTGGTATGGCAACTGCTCGGCCTCCGACCACAAGAAACCCCCAAGCCATAAGACTCCTGAACATCTAGTCAAACACCTAACCAGACTATTTGCCTTGCCACCCCCCTAATCAGGATCGAGGGAAAGGTGAACGGAGCAAAGTACAGAGATCCTTGATGAAAACCAGCTCCGGAGCACTCAGGACCTCAGACTGGGGCGAAGATTCACCTTCCAAAAGGACAACGACCCTAAGCACACAGCCAAGACAACGCAAGAGTTGCTTCGGGACAAGTCTCTGAAATCTTGCAATATTGTGCCTCTGTGTTTAGAAAATCTGTGGTTCTACCACCACAGCGGGGCAAAGAACAAAAAGTAGGCTACAGTAGGGCAAAGTCTGGGCTGCTGACTGGCAATCATGTGATGTTGTGTTCCTTATATTATTTTGCAGTGAAGGAAAAAGTACTCCGTTGTCATACTTGAGTCAAAGTAAAGATACCTTAATAGAAATTGACTGAAGTAAAAGTGAAAGTCACCCAGTGAAATACTACTTGAAAAAAGTCGAAAAGTATGAAGTATATTTATAACCTAAGTATTACAAGTAAATGGAATTGCTCAAATAAACTTAAGTTTAAAAAGTATAAATAATGTAACATTCCTTATATTAAGCAAACCAGACGGCACAATGTCCTTGTTTTCTTTTATTGCCCAATAGCCAGGGGCACACTCCAACACTCAGACATAATTGTTATTTTGTCCGTTTTTGAATTTACAAACAAGCAAGATTTCAATAAATGACAATTCGATAGCTTTTCATATTTCAAGAAACGTGAAAATTCGAGTGACTTTAGCAGCGCAATTTCAAATAAAAACCGAGTTGTGGGAGTCTCCTGAGGCAGAAAAGAATATTTAACACAAAAGGGAGGGAACAGCCGTGCGTAGGCGTGCCTATTCGTTGTATTACAATTACACAAAAGATGTCAAGCCTTAAAGTTAGGCAAAAGCTACAGCACAGAACATGTAAAGTAGGCTATTTCTACGTAAACACATATTCGTCTTACCGAAGATTTGATCGCGACGGTGTAGTGCCCTGGACTAATGTTACTTTCACTATTAATTTAGGAAATTTCAAAATAAAAGGCACCCATAATAGAAAAGTATCCATAACCTGTATTTATTCATGATATGACAAATTGTCTAAACAAATTAATATTTTGTAATATTTAAGAAACATTTGTTTGAATGTTAAATTACGAGACAGAGTCATTGAGGCGAGGAACCAGCCTTTTTCAGTACATTGCAATTCTTCCGGGTATCTCAAGCATTAACATTAATTAATTAAATTAACATTTACCAACAGATGGCATCACTTTGCCATCTTACACCCATAACATTTGCAACACATTTGAGTTTGAAAAACATGTTCCAAGGTCAATCAAATCCCCCCAATGTAAATCACAGTATGATCTAAACGACATACTGGTTTACAGAGCAAAAAAACTATTTTAGGTGCCAATAGGGTCTGTAGAATGTACACTGAACAAAAACATAAACACAACATGCAATGATTTAAGATTTGAATGAGTTACAGTTCATAAGGAAATCAGTCAATTGAAATACATTCATTAGGCCCTAATCTATGGATTTCACATGACTAAGAATACAGATAAGCATCTGTTGGTCACATATACCTGAATAAAAAGGAGGGCGTGGATCAGAAAACCAGTCAGTATCTGGTTGACCAACATTTGCCTCATGCAGCGCAACACATCTCCTTCACATAGAGTTGATCAGGCTGTTGGTTGTGGCCTGTGGAATGTTGTCCCACTCCTCTTGAATGGCTATGCAAAGTTGCTGGACATTGGCGGGAACTGGAACACGCTGTCGTACACATCGATCCAGAGCTTCCCAAACATGTTCAATGGGCGACACGTCTGGTAGTGGTGCAGGCCATGGAAGAACTTGGACATTTTCATATTCCAGGAATTGTATACAGATCCTTGCAACATGGGGCTATTTTTTATTTATCTAACTAGGCAAGTCAGTTAAGAACAAATTCTTATTTACAATGACGGCCTACCAAAAGGCCTCCTGCGGGGACGGGGGCTGGGATTAAATATAAATACAATATAAATATAGGACAAAACACATCACTACAAGATAGACAACGCTACATAAAGAGAGACCTAAGACAACAACATAACAAGGCAGCAACACATGACAAAACAGCATGGTAGCAACCCAATATAACATGGTAGCAGCACAAAATATGGTACAAATATTATTGGGCACAGTCAACAGCACAAAAGGTCAAGAAGGAAGACAACAATACATCACACAAAGCAGCCACAACTGTCAGTAAGAGTGTACATGATTGAGTCTTTGAATGAAGAGATTGAGATAAAAATGTCCAATTTGAGTGTTTGTTGCAGCTCGTTCCAGTCGCGAGCTGCAGCAAACTGAAAAGAGGAGCGTGCAGGCAAATCTGATGGCAGAATGGTAAAGAACATCTAGCCGCTTGAGAGCACCCTTACCTGCCGATCTATAAATTATGTCTCCGTAATCTAGCATGGGTAGCCATGCATTATCAAATCAAAATATATATATATATATTTGTCACATACACATGGTTAGCAGATGTTAATGCGAGTGTAGCGAAATGCTTGTGCTTCTAGTTCCGACAATGCAGTAATAACCAAGCAGATGGCAGACAGTGTGCTGAAACATGAGGTGATAGCGGAGGGTGAATGGCATGACAATGGGCCTCAGGATCTCGTCACGGTATGTGTGCATTAAAATTGCAATCATGTGGGTAGATTATGCCTGCCCATACCATAACCCCATCGCCACCATGTGGCGCTCTCTTCACAATGTTGACATCAGCAAATTGCTTGCCCGCACGACGCCATACACGCTGTCTGCCATCTGCCCGGTACAGTTGAAACCAGGATTCATCTGTGAAAAGCAGACTTCACCACTGAAGTCGGTTACAACGCCAAACTGCAGTCAGGTCAAGACACAGGTGAGGACAACGAGCATGCAGATGTATTTGTCTATATTATGGATCCCCATTAGCTGCTATTCTTCCTGGGGTCCAGCAAAATGAAAGCAGTTTATACAATTTTAAAAACATTACAATACCTTCACAGATTTCACAACACACTGTATGCCCTCAGGCCCCTACTCCGCCACATATCTACAGTACTAAACCCATGTGTTTGTATAGTGCATATATTATCGTGTGTCTGTGCCAATGTTTGTGATGCTTCACAGTCCCCGCTGTTCCATAAGGTGTTGTTTTTTTTCTTCATATTTTTTAAATCTAATTTTACTGCTTGCATCAGTTACTTGATGTGGAATATAGTTCCATGTAGTTATGGCTCTATGTAGTACTGTGTGCCTCCCATAGTCTGTTCTGGACTTGGGGACTGTGAAGAGACCTCTTGTGGCACGTCTTGTGGGGTATGCATGGGTGTCAGAGCTGTATGCCAGTAGTATAGAGACAGCTCCTCATAAATGAAAGTAGTGATGAGCCTCCCTGAGACGGTTTCTGACAGGTTATGCAGAAATTCTTTGATTGTGCAAACCCAGAGTTTCATCAGCTGTTAGGGTGGCTCATCTCAGATGATCCCGCATGTGGAGAAGCTGGATGTGGAGATCCTAGGCTCGCGTGGTTACATGTGGTCTGCGGATCAAATCAAATTGTATTTGTCACATGCGCCGAATACAACAGTGAAATGCTTACTTACAAGTCACTAACCAACAACGCAGTTAAGAAAACACAAAAAGTAAGAGATAAGAATAACAAATAATTAAAGAGCAGCTGTAAATAACAATAGCGTGGCTATATAAATGAGTTTAAGGCACTGCATCTCAGTGCTAGAGGCGTCACTACAGACCCTGATTCAATTCCAGGCTGTATCACAACCGGCTGTGTTTGGGAGTCCCATAGGGCGGCGCACAATTGGCCCAGCGTCGTCCATGTTAAGGTTTGGCCGGGGTAGTGTCACGCCTTGACCTTAGAGTGACGTTTTAATTCTCTATTTTGGTTTGGTCAGGGTGTGATTTGGGGTGGGCATTCTATGTTGTCTATTTCTTTGTTTTGGCCGAGTATGGTTCCCAATCAGAGGCAGCTGTCTATTGTTGTCTCTGATTGGGAATCATACTTAGGCAGCCTTTTTCCTACTGGTGTTTGTGGATGTTTATTTTCTGTTTATTGTCTTACCTGACAGAACTGTTTGCGGTGTTACTTTGTTCGAGTGTTTTTTGATAATAAAAGAAATCATGAACATTTTCACGTTGCGCTTTGGTCCACTCCTTCCGATGACAGGCATGACAGGTAGGCCGTCATTGTAAATAAGACATTTGTTCTTAACTGACTTGCCTAGTTAAATAAAATATTGCTTTATACTACATATAATAGTTTTGAATATTAAGACAATTTTAAAGTATCCGAATTCCAATAAACCCCTTGATCTTCAAGAATAGGACTTTGAAATATGGAAGTATAGATTAGCCACATTGTTTTACCTGAGCATAACCCCAGAGCTAAGTATTTATTAACCAGCCCTACTGTTTATTTTGTTGTCACGGAGGACTGATTGGGCTCATTGATTCGAGTTGAAAAATAAATGCTGTGGTCATGGAATGGCATGTTTTGAGCACTACTGAAAAGTGCTACTTACATGTGAAAAATTTATGCATTTGCTATAGGCCAAGTGTTTACTTTTTGTTGGTGACCATTTATGTTGATATGCAGCTGTTTTTTTAAAGGGCAAATTCACAGAAGAAACAAAAGTTGCCCTGCCTAAAAAGCTGAGGGTGCCTGGAGAAATGTAACCACTCTCAGATGAATAGACAGAACTATGGATGCAAGGACTGACCCATGATATCAAAATGGTTTTAACCATGTTATGAGGCTGTACAGTGTGTGTTTACATTTGCAAAGTTTACAAACATTGGAGTAAAACAAGCTTATATTTTGGGTTCTCATGGGATGACAGTTGAACTGAACTCATGAGAATAAGTTATATTCTTCAAGAATCCATGTATATACAGTACCTTGCGAAAGTATTCGGCCCCCTTGAACTTTGCGACCTTTTGCCACATTTCAGGCTTCAAGCATAAAGATATAAAACTGTATTTTTTTGTGAAGAATCAACAACAAGTGGGACACAATCATGAAGTGGAACGACATTTATTGGATATTTCAAACTTTTTAACAAATCAAAAACTGAAAAATTGGGCGTGCAAAATTATTCAGCCCCCTTAAGTTAATACTTTGTAGCGCCACCTTTTGCTGTGATTACAGCTGTAAGTCGCTTGGGGTATGTCTCTATCAGTTTTGCACATCGAGAGACTGAACATTTTTCCCATTCCTCCTTGCAAAACTGCTCGAGCTCAGTGAGGTTGGATGGAGAGCATTTGTGAACAGCAGTTTTCAGTTCTTTCCACAGATTCTCGATTGGATTCAGGTCTGGACTTTGACTTGGCCATTCTAACACCTGGATATGTTTATTTTTGAACCATTCCATTGTAGATTTTGCTTTATGTTTTGGATCATTGTCTTGTTGGAAGACAAATCTCCGTCCCAGTCTCAGGTCTTTTGCAGACTCCATCAGGTTTTCTTCCAGAATGGTCCTGTATTTGGCTCCATCCATCTTCCCATCAATTTTAACCATCTTCCCTGCCCCTGCTGAAGAAAAGCAGGCCCAAACCATGATGCTGCCACCACCATGTTTGACAGTGGGTATGGTGTGTTCAGGGTGATGAGCTGTGTTGCTTTTACGCCAAACATAACGTTTTGCATTGTTGCCAAAAAGTTCAATTTTGGTTTCATCTGACCAGAGCACCTTCTTCCACATGTTTGGTGTGTCTCCCAGGTGGCTTGTGGCAAACTTTAAACAACACTTTTTATGGATATCTTTAAGAAATGGCTTTCTTCTTGCCACTCTTCCATAAAGGCCAGATTTGTGCAATATACGACTGATTGTTGTCCTATGGACAGAGTCTCCCACCTCAGCTGTAGATCTCTGCAGTTCATCCAGAGTGATCATGGGCCTCTTGGCTGCATCTCTGATCAGTCTTCTCCTTGTATGAGCTGAAAGTTTAGAGCGACGGCCAGGTCTTGGTAGATTTGCAGTGGTCTGATACTCCTTCCATTTCAATATTATCGCTTGCACAGTGCTCCTTGGGATGTTTAAAGCTTGGGAAATCTTTTTGTATCCAAATCCGGCTTTAAACTTCTTCACAACAGTATCTCGGACCTGCCTGGTGTGTTCCTTGTTCTTCATGATGCTCTCTGCGCTTTTAACGGACCTCTGAGACTATCACAGTCCAGATGCATTTATACGGACACTTGATTACACACAGGTGGATTGTATTTATCATCATTAGTCATTTAGGTCAACATTGGATCGTTCAGAGATCCTCACTGAACTTCTGGAGAGAGTTTGCTGCACTGAAAGTAAAGGGGCTGAATTATTTTGCACGCCCAATTTTTCAGTTTTTGATTTGTTAAAAAAGTTTGAAATCTCCAATAAATGTCGTTCCACTTCATGATTGTGTCCCACTTGTTGTTGATTCTTCACAAAAAAATACAGTTTTATATCTTTATGTTTGAAGCCTGAAATGTGGCAAAAGGTCGCAAAGTTCAAGGGGGCCGAATACTTTCGCAAGGCACTGTACATGAATATCAAAAATGGACGTAGCAACTACCAATTTGCCCCTTTAAGTCTATTGAAAGTGTGAGTTGGAGCATGTGTCCATTAGGCCTAAGGATTGTTTTTATTAGATTGAGCAAAAAGCCCCACTTTTATTCCATAGGCTTGGAGCCGCACTATGCAACTGTTGCAAGAGCACATTTTTCACTGGTTAAAAAAGATTGATAGGCAGCTTAAACCTCTTGAATTCAACCATTATTGGGTTGAAATACACATTTAGATTTGTGAACAGCCATCCACAATCCGTAGGGCACAAATAGCAATGACAGTGCATTGACGTGAATCACACTGCTGCCATGTAGATATCAATAAGTGACATCCGTATTGCCGCAGACTACACCACTGCATGTCATCCTTACCTTCAAGCATTTATTCAAGTTGGACAAGCTTTGGATGCTGACAGCAGTGGCACCATTAGAAGACATCGCTTGGACTGTAGTCTACAAAAGCCTATTGCTGCTCTTTTCCCAAGATCCATCAAACAGTTTGTGTGTCATCAGTGGTCTCTGATTTGTGGTCAGACTCGCTCAGGTGGAACAAACTTGAACTTGCGTCTTTTTCAATGCTGATTTGGAATGTCGAGAAAACAGAAGTGTCAAAATATATATATTTTTGACAAACTAAAAGTTAATTTCTGAATTTAAAAGTAATCCTTCAAGTAATATAGGTTTTTCAAAAATCTGTAATCTGATTACAACATTTTTGTTTGTAACGTAACAGCTTAGTTACCGTTTTTTGTAATTCCTTACATTACTCCCCAACCCTGTACACAAGTGAGGTTACAAGGTCGCTCTTTAAGTCAAACTTGGCAAGGGTGGATGCAGCTTGGACTTTTAGTGTAGAAACACTTGACGTCCAGATCGCTGTTGTCCAGTAGATTTCCACTTATTAGTGGGGGAAAGTTAGTTATAATTACCGTTTTAATTATAATTTCCTGTCGGTTTGTGCTATTGTCAACTCTAATGTCATTGTCAAGGGTGTGGCATGACGATTAATACGTTTTGGAACACTGACTGTCCAAACAAAGTTACAAATGACTGATTCGTATGTGTTTAGAGTCAGAAAGCTGTCATTTGCCGACATGGCTACACTATTTATCATGGTAATGACAGGCGTGTGCGCCATATAAATAAGAACGGATAGAAAGGGCGTTTCCATTCAAGTCAATGATGGAATAATGGGTGGAATTGCAGCCATTTTACAAATAAATAAATTCCATTGCATGAGTCACATCAGTTAGCATTATTTGAATTAACGATCTACATTACCATGGCAATCCAGCATCAGTTGATAAAACATTCCAAAATGCCATGGAAATTGGATGCTACAAAGGTGGTTTGAAATATCTGATACCATGTGCTTTTTGGATGTTAAGGCTGCAAGAAACATAAGATTCTAATTGGAAATTACCCCCAAAATGAGTAACTCACCTCAAACTGCCAATGTGAACATGGCTTTACAGACTGCCATGATTGAATCCCCGAGTTGACAAGGTAAAAATCTGTCGTTCTACCCCTAAGCAAGGCAGTTAACCCACTGTTCCCCGGGGGCCGAAGACCTGGATGTCGATTAAGGGGTTAAATGCTGAAGACACATTTAAGTTGAAGGCATTCAGTTGTACAACTGACTAGGTACCCCCCTTTCCCCATTTTACGTAGGCTCTGGAGCTGAGTGGACCAGGACAACTGCCCCATTGCCAACATGATAAATGTCCACAGGGGCAACGTCCTAAACAGTAGCCTGCATGCATTTCAAAACAAAAACTTTAATGCATGGGGCTAAGATGGACGTTGTCTTTGTGGACGCTGAGTCCAAGGTGGAGGGGGCAGTTGACCAATGGGGTCCCTCCAGGGAGTATTACATCTCCTCGTGAGGGACATCAGAGGATCGGCCATCTTTGAGGGTCCGGAAGGAGCTAAACGTATGCCGCTTGATGTCCATGGTAAGCCTTCTCGTTTCTTTTTACCCATATTAAGGTCTGATTTTCATTGTCAAATACAGAATTTTAGCCAAAACATTTTGTGAAGAGGCTTTTTCAAGTGCTTTATCCAGGGCAATATATCATAGGGATAGTAATGCTGGCACACATTTGAAATAATATTTTTTAGCATCACATGAGGGCCTGTATGGAACCATTGGGAAAATGATCAGTGTGTATGTGTGGTCCTTGGAGGGGTTGGGCCACACTTCTTCTCTGAGCGACTCTTCGCAGCAGTGTGTGGGACGCCTGCTCCTCCACTCAGTCTGGAGGTGAACCACACTACTCTGAAAGCATATTGGAAAATGTGAGTTTTATATCCTCCCTAACAGCAACAGGAAAATAATAGATCATCATTTTTTACATGTATGGTTTCTTTTGATGTTTTTAAAATTCTCGATTGCCTGTCATACATTTAAAAAAAAAATTCTAGATCAAAAAAAGCAGAGGACCTTTCCGAGGTGAAGAACAAATTGGAGGAATTGGTAGACTGGCTGAGCCTATTGGGGCTGAAAAGGATTGTTGTCAAGACAATGGAGGACAGGGATGGTGTGATTGAATTGGTGGCTCAACAATTTGTCCGAGGGAGCCTACAGGTGGCCTTGGAGCAGTAAGTCAACTCTGTCATAAATCTGTGAAGTACTTGTCATAAACCTCCTCTAACATGATTATTTTTAATCAGTCCCCCCCCCTTAATCAATACACATCACTATATTGTCCTTAACACTTATTTGTTTAATATTTATACGGTCTCTATACCATAACAGGTTCATACATGGTCTCAACTCTCTTGGGCTGCTGGAGGTATTGGGGAACGATGCAGCTCCTTTCTTGTGTGTTTTATTTGAATCCTCGTGTTACTATTTGTATTTATTTTTTTACCTGCATCGTCTGACAGGGCTCGTTAGTTACACCTGTTGTATTCGCCGCATGTGATAAAATAACATTTGATTTAGTGATATTTCTCTTAAACAATAAATGTACAATTCCCCCAAAATAATCTCACGAGTTACAGGATCTTTGGTGTTTTCTTCTTCTTCTTTTCATAATAGCTGCCGTCGTCACGGCTGCTATCACAGCGAGTACCCCCACCACCACAGCAAATATTAATGTAGCTATAGGTGAGATTTGTGGTCCACATTCAGAGTCGGACCAATGAGTTCCAGGTTTAATTTGCTGAAGCTTCAAGGTATCACATCTATAATAGGAGAAATAGACCACTGGTAAATTGGTCATCCAACATTAAGTTTTACATTTCTATGTTAATATTGTAGTATTTAGCTGACATTTTGAGGGAAATAACCATTGTACATGAGCCACACTTACTGTGTGTGTGGCTGGCAGGATGTAAATGATCCATCTGAATAGGTGTCACCAGTACAGTCAGAACACACAGTATCTGTAGATGTTGTTCCTGCACCAACAGGGTGAAACTCATTAAGGATCCTGACTTGAGATATGCTTAACTCATGACTGCATAAATCATGTACTGATGTCAATGGAAGATCTGCATGACGACATACCTGTGTGGTTGATGTATTGACCAGGTTTACAGCTGCTGTGTCTCTGGGCTGCTCTACAACCATCCTTAGTTGGGTCTAGACAGTAGAACCCCTCCAGTGTCCCACAGACAGTGTCTGATGAAGGTGTACATGGCTGCTTTACCTTCAAACCCAAACCTAGAGAGAAAACATGTCACTTGGTATCTGAAGCCAAATGTAAAATCTGTTGTATTTCATTAAAACAACAGCTGATATAGTAAAGTAACTCAGTGTTTATGCCAGGAACACAGAATTCTCACCTGGATCACATGTGGTACAGTTGTTGCATGTTGTTTTACCACTGGGCTCATCAAGGAAGGTGGAGTCAATACAGGGCACACAGGAGGTGAATGTAGATTTAGTACAATGACTATGTACATGATATCCTGTTGAAAAGAAAACCAGAAAATAATTACCTTTTGGTATTATTATCATCATAATTATTGTTGTTGTTATTATTATAATTAACTCCTCATAAAAACACACAAGGTCCTTACCAGGCCTACACATTCTGCAATATATATCACCTATTTTATAGATGGCTGGATCATATGTGGAACAGGGTTCAATGTTTAGAAGTATCGAAGTTATAGGCATCTGCAAATAGAGAAGAAATAAAACATCAGCATACAATACATTTAAAGATGTGACACCAAACCCAAGATAACCCGTTATCTGCAAATTCAGTCAATAAATGTACTTATCTCCTCCATGTTTTTTTAATGAGGTTTCAGTCAAATTGAAACTAAGACTATATAGTAGGCTAATAATAACTCTGATTCATATTTTATAAAAGGAAATATTTACATTGATCGTTTGTTTTTAAACAAGATGAGCCACAAATGTGCTAATAAGAAATGTTTCACTTACAGTCCATATGAAGATTTCAAACTGTGCCATGTTTCCTCAATCATCTCCAACTCACTGGAAGACCCACACACTGGATTTGTGACATTCTTAGGAGTTTTGAAGTATCCAGATGAACTGACCCGTGCACTTCATGTATTTTAGTACATGTACTGTATAGTAAGAATAGTTCAATTATATTCTGCATAAATATTGCATACACTGCCCTGTTACTAAATATATTATAGTAATATAAGTTTACTGGCCACCCTTGAGTTATCAGTCATCACCATCAATAGTGAATGAAACTGAACCATAAAAAAATATAATAAACTTTCAATTTGTAAATGATGTCTTGCTGAATTGAATCACTGCAACAACAAAAAACTGTAATAAACTAATTATCAACTTTGAGAAATTTGCAAATAGTTCGATAATGGTGGCCTCTTGTGGTGATGTAGCAATGTCCGTTCTACCAAAGACAGCGCAGTATGAAGACAGACTAAAACTGATTCACCAATAGAAATTCTCGATCACACTTTTTATTTTTTTATTAACAACAAATCAATACATAAAGCACATGAGGGAACACAAGCATACATAGATTACAAACAATGGACAATCGAGCTAGGGGGTACAATATCACATTACAATTACACAAGGACCTTAACGGACATGCATATACTTACAATTCTAACAGCTTTTTTGTTAGTAGAGCATTTCACCGTCTTAAAATACAGTTCAATTTCTTTTTGTAGGGTACGAAAATGTGGTTTTCTGTTTGTCAATTTACATTTGTGTATATGAAATTTGGCCAAAAGAATAATGAAATTAATTACATAAAAATGATTCCGCTTATTTCTATTGTATGTAAAGAATCCAAACAGTACATCTCTCCACAATAGTGTAAAATCTTCATAAATGTGTTCAATTATAAACCTACTGATGTCTTGCCACAGTTTTCTTACATGCATACAATGCCAAAAAAGATGCACAACTGTTTCTGGGTGGTCATTACAAAAGGAGCCATTTGAGTTGATGTTTTCCTTAAACTTCTTCATCTAGTGGTTGGCAGGATAATATTTATGAATAATTTTAAAGGAAACTTCCTTAATTTTGTTAACAAGTAGGTATGTTTGTGGCAACATCCAAACTTTTTTCCAACAGATATTATCAATAAAACCATTCCAATAAGACATGACATAAGGTATAGATACAACATCCTGCTGAAACAAGGATCGTATCGCTCTGTTGTTGAATGGACCAAAAGAGAAACAAATCTTTCCTACTGATGAGTCAACAGGGTCAACAGAAGGTAGGTTCTGAGGGTCAGGTCTTGACATGTTCCTGAATAACATAGCAACACCTGAGGGAATGGCATCTAAAACAATTGCAAAATCTTTAGGTGTTACAGGGACCTTGTAAAGTGATAAGAATTCTTTATAACTGAGTAAAAGACCCTCTGCATTTACCAGTTGGCTCACCAATAGGATATTATTTCTGAACCAATATTCTAAAAACAGAGAGGTATATTTATACAATATATCCCGATTATTCCATATATAATATCTGTGTGGAGAAAAATTGTGTTTATAAATTAAGGACCATGACAAGAAAACCTGCCGATGAAAAGCAGAAAGTTTCACTGGAACTTTGTCAATATTATAATTGCAAAACAACATGAAGTTGAGGCCACCAAAAGTAGAGAAGACACGATGAGGAATAAAATTCCAGATAGAAGTGGGTTTTCTTAGGAATTGTTTTATCCAATTGATCTTGAAAGTATTATTTAAAGTAGTAAAATCCAGAAAATTCAGTCCACCATTCTCGTAAGTGTTCATTACAACAGTTTTCCTAATGTAATGGGTACGGTTTCTCCAAAGAAAGTTGAAAAGCATCTGGTCTATCTCCTTGCTTATTTTACGGTCAAGATATAAAGATAGAGCACCATATGTTAGTCTAGAGATACCTTCAGCCTTGGTTATTAGGACTCTACCTTTTAAAGATAAGTCCCTCTGTAGCCATTGATTTAGTTTCTTCTGGGTTTTTTTAATAAGAGGGTTAAAATTTAGTAAGCCTCTAGACTTCTGATCCTTTGTAATGGTTATGCCTAAATATGTAAGTTCTTCTTTTACTGGAATACCATAATATGAAGGTGTCACACAATCTTTGACAGCTAGAGCATGGCGCTTACAACGCCAAGCGTCGTGGGTTCGATTCCCGCTGGGGCCACCCATATGCAAAAGTAGTGGCCCCAGCCGACTTGTAAGTCGCTTTGGACAAAAGCGTCTGCTAAATGGGATATATTATTATATATTATGAGTTCACATTTATTAATGTTAAGATATAGACCAGACGCTTTGGAAAAGGATTGTATCACATTGATCGATATGGGAATTTGGTTAGCGTCTTTCAGAAAAAGTGTAGTATCGTCAGCCAGCTGGCTTATAATAATTTCTTTACCAGCTATGGAAATACCTTGTACAGGACTATTATTTAAAGAATTTGCAAGAAGTTGGGTGATTAATAAAAACAGGTACGGAGAGATAGGACAACCTTGCCTAATTCCTCTCTTTAACTCAAATCTAGGTGAGGTGCCATATTTCAATTTGATAGAGCTGTTACCATTTGCATAGAGAGTCTTAATAGCCTTACAGAAAAAATCCCCAAAGCCAAGTCTCTCAAGGGAGTGGAAGAGAAACTGATGCTCTACTGTGTCAAATGCTTTATAAAAATCTGAAAATAATATGAAGCTATCCTCAGTTATTTTTTATTTTACCTTTATTTAACTAGGCAAGTCAGTTAAGAACAAATTCTTATTTTCAATGACGGCCTGGGAACAGTGGGTTAACTGCCTGTTCAGGGGCAGAACGACAGATTTGTACCTTGTCAGCTCGGGGGTTTGAACTCGCAACCTTCCGGTTACTAGTCCAACGCTCTAACCACTAGGCTACCCTGCCGCCCCGGTTATTAGGTCTGAGTAGTCAAGTATGTCTAATACTAGTCTGACATTGTTAGAAATATGTCTGTTCCTCATGAAGCCAGACTGTGTTTCATCAATGATTGCATCCAGAACTACTTTAAATCTTTTTGCAAGTAGTGAGGCTAATATCTTATAGTCCTTATTAAGAAGACAAATTGGACGCCAGTTATCGATGAGCAGCACTTCTTTTTTAGGCTTAGGTATCAGTGTTATTAACCCCTGACTCATTGTAGGAGGGAGAACATTGTTTTTAATACTCTCTAAAAAGACTTCGAATAGGAAGGGAGCTACTTGTTCAGAAAATAATTTGTAAAATTCTGATGTAATTCCATCAACACCTGGTGATTTATTGTTCTTTAGATGTTTGATAGACTCTATAATCTCTTCAACTTTGATGGGTTCATCACACTGTTTAGATTCTATATCACTGATAGAGTGAACATTATTCAGTGAGTTAAAAAACATATCTGTGGATTCCTGACAGTACGTAGAGCTATACAATTTTCTGTAAAAATTGCTGCAGTATTTAGCGATTAATTTTTGGTCATCTGTAATAACACCATCAATGTTTAACTTATGGATAGTGTTATTTTTAGAGTGAAATTTCTCAAGTCTAAAGAAATAGGATGAATTCTGTTCTCCCTCCTCAATCCATTTTTTCCTAGATCTAATAAAGGCTCCTTCTGCTTTTAATATATATATATATTATCCAGTTTATTTTGTAACTCAATTAGTTCCATCTTCTCCTCCCCCAAGAGGTCAGCTGGGGACCTCTGAGAAAGGGAAGTTATCTTAATGATCACCTTTTCCTCCTCAGCTCTTCTGGTCTTAGCAAGATTACTACCATATTTTCTAAGATATTTGGACACCTCAAATTTAAAGAGCTCCCAGTTCTTGCAATAAGATTCTTCTTCACAAGCCCTTTCCTAAAAATGTGAGAGCAGATCTTTAACCTCAAATGTAACTATATCATTATTTAATAATGAGCTATTTAGCTTCCAGTAGGATGCTCTACCAAGGTTTGTAACAGGGGTAACAATTTTGATATCAATGTAAATAGCCTTATGGTCTGTGAGGGGAGTAGTACAAATATTTGTAGTAACACACTCACTATCAATACATTTGGATATAAGCCAAAAATCTATTCTGGATTGTCTGGAGCCTGTTTTGTTACTCCAAGTGAATGATCTGTCGGCCGGAAACCTCTCTCTCCATATATCAGTAAGATCAAACTTTTCCATAAAAAGTATTAAACCCAAATTCTGATTGGTTGGCATACCTGGGGGCCATCTATCAGTTGAATTATCTATTGTAATGTTAAAGTCCCCTCCTATCAATAATAACGAATTGGGAAATTTAGATAACCAATGAAGTATATGTTTCTCTATAGATTCAAGCAACTCATCATTCTCATTTTTGGTGTTGTACCCGTAGAAGTTTACAGTAATGAGTGTAATGGCATTGTAACTGATCACAAGACAAATAAAGTGACCAAAGGGGTCACATTCCGAGTGTAGAATATTACCACCAAAGGTATTTTTCATTGTAGTGACACCAGCAGAGCGTTCAGATCCATGGGAAAGCCAAATATCGTTAAAGGAATACTATTTTAAAGTATTCCTTTAAAATAGTCACCTGATACTTGTTAGGTAAACAACCTAAGGAAAATGAGAATACCATGGCTGAAACCATCAACCTGTTCCTTCTGGTGAGATTTTAGGGAGGAATATGGATTTCTGAACCGTTGATGAAACCTCGTCCTCTGACGAAGTAAGCAGCCTTCCCCTCACTTCGTGCTATCTTGATCGTTGGCCACAACTTGTTCCTTCTTTCTATGTCTTCCGGGCTGAGATGCTCGGCGAAACGCATACCATGGCTCTGAAGGAAGGCGTTCTTCCTAGCAGCTTTCCAGACAGCATCCCTGTAGAATCTGGTAATGAATAGGATGATGATACCCCTGGGTCTTGAATCGCTTTGCTGTTGCTTCTTGCCGAGGCAATGTACAACGTCGATGGTATCACCAACTTTGTTCTTCTCTGCAGGCAAAACTTCTTGGCAGATACGGATAGCCTCTCCTCGCACATCTTCATTCTCCACCTCTGGCAAGCCGTAGAGTCTCAGGTTCCATTTTCTTGTGTATTGTTCCAGATCAGTGAGACGTCTATGGTAGACATTGTTATTCTTTTCCACCCTTTCCACATTTTTTTCAACTTTTGTCACTCTCGTTTTCACATCATTAATTTCACCACATGCAAACTCCACAGTCTTTTTCAAGCCTTCGATAACCATGGTGTTCGCGGCTACCATTTTCTCAATGGCGTCACACCTGGAGTTGATGAGTAAGGAGAGGGTAGCCACGATGTCAGAGTTCATTTTGGGTTTTTGGAGGGTGGAGGTTTGCACGGAGTAACCAGTAAAGAGGGGAATTCGTCATCTTCAGCATTCGAAAGCATGATATTATCCATAGGCCAAGTGTAGTTATGGCAGTTGTCTATAAGCACGTTTCTCTCTTGTTGATTAGCAATAGAACGGCTAACTTTTTCCTTTCTTTTTTTGTCACGACTTTGCATGGACATGCTGAAATAAATGATCCAATTATCATTCCAGTCACAGGAAAGGTCTTATATCTTGAACAAATAAAAATAATGATTACACTTTAAAAAAAAACAATTTTCACAATCTTTCTGAAGTTTGGTACGGAGCTCGGTAAAAAAGCGTCTGTTCAAGCAGCCATCTTGGCCACTCGTTCTCGATCACACTTGTAGGTGATGTCATGGCGACTCATGCGTAGAAACACGTAATCGGGTCTAACTGTCACGACTTCCGCCGAGGTTGGTTCTCCTGCCTGTTCGGGCGGTGCTCGGCGTCACCATCCTACTAGCCACTACCGATCCCTTTTCATGTGTCTGTTGGTTTTGTCTGATTGGTTTCACCTGTGTGTAGTTTAGTTAATTAGTGTCTGTATATGTAGTAGGTTGTCCCGCCCTTGTTTTGTGCGGGATTGTTATTTGTATTCATGTCAGTTGGTGTAGTACTTGTGTTTTTATTCTCTGGTCTGTCTTTGACCCTGTGTTGGATTGTTCACCCAGAGTGTGTTGGGTTGACCGTGTTTTTTGTTCACCGGAGAATAAACTGTCGTATCACTATCTGCTCTCTGCGCCTGATTCCACCCACCTTGATAAGACGTGACACTAACTGCCGTCTCGAGACGATCTGTGCATGTTCAAGCCGTCAAATCAAAGACACTTTCGATATAAAGTAGTTTTTGACAAAACTATAAACGTGTCAGTTTATCACTTTCACTAGGTTGGAGTAATAATATGTTCAAGTAAAGACATTAGCTCCAATCTAGGTTGTGCCTTCAGATTGAGATAATTTACAACCTTCTCAAATTGATTTCTCAAACCCTGTCCTGGGGCCTCATTTATAAACCGTGCATATGTACAAAACGGACCCTAAAACATGCGTGTGTCAGTTTTCGAGCAAAAGTTGTCAATTATAAAAACTGAACTTGACATGAAAATGTGCTCACCTTCCCGCAAACTTTAGACCATGCTTATGAACAGTTTCTAGTTGTTGAAGTTTAGCATTGAAAACAGGCAAGTAGACTAGTATTTTGTGCAAATGGGGGATATTATGGAGAGGCTTATTCATAACAATAAACAGGTTAATAACAAGATGCAATAATTTGCCATTAATGTGAAGAGAGGAAATCTATTTAGTTAATCTTTACATTTCAAAATAACGTGAAGTGGAAATATCTAGGAGCAAAAACAGCTCAGCTGCGAAGTGGTAGGCCACAAAAGCTCACAGAAAAGGACTGTCGCGTGCTGAATCTGTCCTCGGTTGCAACACTCACTACTGAGTTCCAACACTCACTACTGAGTTCCAAACTGCCTCTGGAAGCAACTTCAGTACAATAACTGTTTGTTGGGAGGTTCACGAAATGGGTTTCCATGGCCGAGCACCAGCCTAAGATCAAGCCTAAGATCACCATGCACAACACGTCGGACTCTGGAGCAGTGGAAATGCGTTCTCTGGAGTTATTAATCAAGCTTCACCATCTGGCAGTCCCGACAGACAAATCTGGGTTTGGCGGATGCCAGGAGAACGCTACCTGCCCAATGCATAGTCCCAAATGTAAAGTTTGGTGGAGGAGGAATAATGGCCTGGGGCTGTTTTTTTACTTAGTTCCAGTGAAAGGAAATATTAATGCTACAGCATACAATGACAGTCTAGACAATTCCAACTTTGTAGCAACAGTTTGGGGAAGGCCCTTTCCTGTTTCAGCATGACAAATGCCCCTGTGGATAAAGCGAGGTCCGTACAGAAATGTTTTGTCGAGATCGGTGTGGAAGAACTTGACTGGCCTGCACAGAACACTGACCTCAACCCCATTGAACACCTTTGGGATGAATTGGAACGCTGACTGCAAGCCAATCCTAATCACCCAACATCAGTGCAAGTCCCTGCAGCAAGTCCCTGCAGCAATGTTCCAACATCTAGTGGAAAGCCTTCCCAGAAGAGTAGAGGCTGTTATAGCAGCAAAGGGGGGACCAACTCCATATTAATGCACATGAGTTTGAAACAAGATGATCGACAAGCAGGTGTCCACACATGGTCATGTAGAGCATGTCACAGTGATTTAAAATGGTACAATGACTCTCTACAGCAGGGGTTCCCAAACTGTTTCAGTCAGGCCCCCCTTCCAACATTGGGGAACATCCCACGTCCACTTCTATGGGCACAAGCACTGTTCATGACATCAACTGTTCACACCCCTCTTGTTGGTGGAGAGAATTTAGCAGGTTTAAGGCATATTTCCTGCAATTCTACACATTTTGTCACGGGGCGCAGAGAAGATTTGTGTTTTAAAAGGTAATTTTCTTGCAATTCTATACATTTTGCCATATCTAATGTGTATTCATGTCATCTTTGAGTGTCTCACACATTACCACAATCTATGGGCTACAAAACCTAGCTAAAATGTTTGCGGACATGGGCTAGTTTATCTGGACATTTCTGTCAAGTTACAAATTGTTATGCAAGAGAGAAACTGAAGACGCCCTCCCCAATTTCGAAATTGAACCTTCAGAATTCTGATCGGATTTATGTAACTCAAAATGTAAAAGTGAGGTGTCACTTTGCTTTGGGAGTTTTGATGCGTAAGTTATACTAATGCAAAGCCATATGTTAGATGTTGTAACGGTTATGCTACTTAATGTTACCCTTTAAGCCTGTGTCTAGCTAAAACAACGCTGACCGGCGTTTGTCTTTTATTGTCTTGGCTGGATAGCGTCGTGCCCTTTAGGGCGAGCACTAACTAACGTAAAATAACACTTTAGCTAACAGTTAATTTCGAATACGAAAATCATATTTCAAAATACGATATTATACATATTTAATCAATATTGAATACACTTTTCTTACACACGTAACAGAGCAGTCTTACCTGTTAGATTAACTCGGAGTAGTTTACACTTTCGTTTAATGAAGGAGATACTTTCCAGTCTTAGTGCTATCTGGGATCCTTGGAACGTCCTTAACCCTTAAAGCTGCAATGTGTACCTTTTGGGCGAACATAAACATTTTAGTTATAGATCTGCCATTCTCCTTTAAAGCAAGTCTAAGACGCGGTAGATCTGTTATATAGAGGATGTTCACTGTTTCTATGCTTCTCATGTTTAAATAAATGTTTTACGTATTTTAAGTTCCTTTTGGAAATACTACTCCCTTTTCCACTGCCACGCATTCATGTTCTTTGGAACTATTAATCTCTCTGTGCTATACCTTCTTTGATAAATGTAGCACACCTACCACCCAAACCCTCTATTCTATCACTTCTCACAGAGATAAACCCAGGTATAAAATAATCCAATTGCCATATGAACTCAGACTAATTTTTGTTTATGAGGGATTTAGCAATAACCATGGAATCTGGGATCCTTGGGACGTCACTACTATCAACTCCAAAGCTTTCATTTTTGTTTCTGAGGGACTTTCAATGGTAAGTACTATCCAGCATCCTGGGGATGTCACGACCCTCCGCCCCAATCTTATCTAACCTTAAAGCGGCAATAAGTCACTTTTTTTGTGTGACCGGACCAAATTCACATATAAGTTTGAGTTAAGCGGTAGATATGTTATACAGTATGTTCACTCTTTCTATGCTTCCCTTGTTTAAGTAAATGTTTTGCGTCTTTAACGTTCAGTTTTGAAAATACAATGTTTTCGCTTATGGAGAAGATATTTCACAGCGGTTTAGATGGTACAATGGTCTCTGCACCAGGTGTTCCCAGACTTTTTAACTCTGACCCCCTTTCCAGCATTGTGGAACATCCCGCGCCCCGTCTATTTCTATGGGCTATGTGTTTACATTTGTATTTTTGTCGAGAGCAAAACGTTTTTCTTTTCAATCAAAAATAATTGTTTTGAAAGCAGAAACGGGGCTTCAACGTTTAAAAAAATGTACAAATATGCAATCAAATATTTTCTAATAGAGCGCAAAACGTCATTCCCCAAAAATATTTGAGGAACAAAAAATGTATTTGAAAATCTAACTCCAATTTAATGTCGCAATCAACCACCCTCCATTTTGGCTATACTGCTCTCTTTACTTGCAGTTCCTCTTTATTTTTGCTTTTGAAACCTTTTTGTTGTTGATTGAAACACCAGTTCCTCGTTTGCACTTTTGACCCCACAGCTTTGGGCGGGCTTTAGTAGGAGGTGTGGAGGATGCTTCTCCATTGGTCAGGTCAGTATCAATAAAGACTGTGTGGTGATGGCGCCTCAGGTCAGCCGCACTGGGCGGTCTTCCGTCCAAACTCTACATAGCTGGTAGGTCAGGGATGCAAACTAGTCACCTTGCTGCGAAATTCGCTGTTTTGGTATTCGACTCATTGCCGTTCCTCAAGTTATAACGCGTTAACGTTATTTGCTTACTGGACCCTGGCAATCTGTGTGAAACATTAACTGGCTAATGAAATAACCACTATATGTTAACTAATGTTTTCCCTCTATAGTATGTGGTTAATTTTCAGAATGAGAGAATTAGGTGAAAATGAGGCTTTGCTTGTGTTGCTGGAGCTTGAGCTGGGCCTGGTTTAAACTGGATGCCACTATAGAGGTGAAAGGAACACCACACACTTTCCCTCTTTCTCACTTTTTCTGGCACGTTGTAGAACAGATGTCCACAGGCAGAAAGTGTACAATGTAATAATGTTCAGTGTCGCCCAAAGACATTGTTTTTGTTGTGTTGAACTTGACAGTAACACGTGTGTGAGTGAGGGGATTATACTTTTTTCTTTTACTCAGTGAATGTTATTTTTGCACACATATAGCCTTGTGCCCTGGATCGATGTCTATAGTGGCCACTATAATATAGCAAAACTAGAGTGCCTGTTTATTTCATTATATTTCTACTTTAAAATGTTAGTTTTTTCCCCAAGTGCAATATTAGTGTATTAGTGTTTTTTCTCAAGACTTGAGGGTCATTTGCAGTAAAGTCTAGGCAACAAATAACATTGGATTGCTTTCTTTACATTTTTTAGCTGTGAGTTAGATTCACATTAACCACTTTTTATTTTACACACACTGATCATATAGATCACATTCTTTGTTGTTTAATTAGTTAAGACCTCCATTTCTCCCTGCATGTTTCAGTGAAACAAAAAGTGTTCACATTTTGGGCCCTCAGCAGTTTGCTTCCCTGGTAGTTAGTTCCTACGATTCAGTGTCGGTTCATAACATTATACTATATTACATGCATACCGTAGAATGATAAATCATCCAATTATTATTCTCAAGCTAACCAAAAGCATTTAGCTACGAACGCCTGTTTTCGCCATTTTAAGTTGAATTCATCGAACTTTCTTTCATGCCAACTCATAAGCAGGCCATGTCCTATTTGTTTCATAGTCAATATATTTTTTTATTTAACCTTTATTTAACTAGGCAAGTCAGTTAAGAACAAATTCTTATTTTCAATGACGGCCTAGGAACAGTGGGTTAACTGCCTGTTCAGGGGCAGAATGACAGATTTGTACCTTGTCAGCTCAGGGGTTTGATCTTGCAACCTTCGGTTACTAGTCCAACGCTCTAACCACTAGGCTACCCTGCCGTCACCTGTATGTACATACAGTACTGTACAAAAGTGTTAGGCACATGTACAATTCTGTAAAACACATACGTTTCTAGATGTTAAAAAAATACTATGAAGGAACATTTACTTATTTCACCTTCTCTTATATCCAGAGTGGCTGGTGAAATATTTGCAGTGAGCCTTGCACAAGGTGGACCGTCTCCATGATTTATGCAGGAGTGGTGTTACCACTATCTGTTGACCGGGACCCTGAAGGACCTAACAAAGGGTAGTGTACAAGACACAGAGTTGTCCCCATTAATCAAAACGTTATGTTGATGAAATTGAAAGCATATTCTTCTCATTAATCTTTCAGCAATAAAATGTGCTTTCAGATCAAAGATGCCTTTGACCTGGCACCCTACACTGAAGGAATCCTCAACTGTGGCTACACAGGCCCCATCAACTTGGATCACAAGGAGAGCATAATAAGGTATGTGAAATTTTTTCTTATTTAACAAAGCACCCATTAGCCTTCATGGGTTGATACATTTGATCTGTTGAAATTGTGTTTTCAATTCCATTCTTACATTGCAACAACCCACAATTTGTGTCAACTGATTTCATTTAATGTTTCAAACGAATGAGTTTTTAGAGTACATTATCATGACCATTCATACAAGAGCACCAAGGATTCTGCAGTAAGATATGCTAATTTCAATGAATGTCCATCCTATCCATTTCCTTTTGTAAAGAGACATTTTGCTACATGCAACCACAAAACGTACAGCGATGCTTCAGCAGCTGCATGAAGGCCTTGAAATCTACATCCTAATTGAGGTCCTGCAGAAGAAACCGAAGCCAATGTCACATATTGGCCCCATTATTTATACAAAGACCTTTCTACAAAGTATTAAGATAGTTCTATATTTAATACATTTTGTAAAAATGAGAAAAAACATGTTTTCACTTTCTCTGTATGGGGTTTTGTGTATAGATGGGTGATGGGGAAGAAAATATTTAATCAATTTCAAATTCAGGCTTAAAATTCAAGGAGTGTGAATACTTTCTGAAAGCACAGTATGCTCTATCAAATAATCAACATGGTTTTTGTTAAAATCAAATCAAATTTTATTGATCACATACACATGGTCAGCAGATGTTGCAAGTGTAGCGAAACGCTTGTGCTTCTAGTTCCGACAGTGCAGTAATATCTAACAAGTAATCTAACATTGGACTAACTAGTGTGCAGACTCATCAAAACAGATTATATATTATATTCTAGCATGTCATGACATGGACAGTGTCAACCAATGAGCAGAAGCTCATCGCACAGACAAGGCCACCATGCAAGATAAGATTAGGGGAAATGAGAGTTATGTAGTAGCCTAAACCTAGCCCGATACATTGAGCTGGGTGAATGGAATATGAATGAGTCATCAATATGCTGTAATATAAATAAGGCTATACTCATTCAAATAAACCATCCTCCCTAATCTTAAAACGGCACTGACCGCCACTGCCTTCCATTCCTCCTTGAGGTATAAATGACAGGTGAAACTCATGTGGAGCCAATTCACCTGTCCAATCAGTGAGTCTTCAAGGAAGGATGCACTTTTTAAAGGAAGGTCAATATAATCCTTCTCGTTTGGAATCTCTAAAGATATTAAAAATTGTTTTGGAATTTAGTCAATAATACACATGTGAAATATCAGGAGGTTCATTATATAGATGAACTAAACAGACGTCCTCACACCCTTGCAGTTTTCACATTTTGCTTTATTCAATAGCATTTTTTACAATGTAGCTAACATCATTGGGACATTTGAACATAAGAAAGTTAGCTGGCTTAATTGTATTGCAGATCCTCTATTTCTTAATCCCAAAAGGGGACATTGGATCAGTCACCAGAAATACACTTACAGCAACAATAGACTGAGCACTGATGACTGGTGAAACAAGCATAACCCAAGACTTACAGAGAAGCAAATTGATTCAATAGAAGAGACTAAACCCATGGAATCAAAAACACCAAAACAATGAATAATGGCATTGAATAATGTGCATCATATAAAACAATACCTACAAAATACAAAGGAACTGTACAACACAAATAACTATACAATCAAGGTGAAAAATCTGTCAATGTGTTCTTGAGCAAGGCACTTAACCCTAATTTGCTCCAGGGGCAGAGTACTACTATGGCTGACCCTGTAAAACAACACATTTCACAGCACGTATCCCAGTGTGACAATAAAATATTTTAGGAGGATCGTAAGAACAGAACTGTAAACAAAACATTTGTCCCATTGCTTCGCTTCAGAGCTCCCCAGTGGCGCAGGTCTAAGGCAATGCATATCAGTGCAAGGAGTCACTACAGTCCCTGGTTCTAATCCAGGCTGTATCACATCCGGCCGTGATTGGGAGTCCCATAGGGCGGAGCACAATTGGCCCAGTGTCGTCTGGTGTAGGCTGTCATTGTAAATAAGAATTTGTTCTTAACTGACTTGCCGAGTTTAATAAAAAAATTACAAAATAAATGGGTCACACTGAACATAGCCTACACTGCACCATTGCCTCTTGATGTTTACTCTGTGGGATTATACAAATCCATGGTAACTCAACAAGTGGAGTCCATTTTTCCCCCATACCAGTGTCTAGGAAATGTCATCCGTATGTCCTTTGCACAGTTTGTGTCAACAGAATCTACAGTACATCATAAGGTCCATGGAGATGTTGTGATCTGTAGACTTCCTCAGTTCAAGGGCATTTGCTCAATGTATCTGGCACCAGCATCCAAAGACCAGGTGGAGTGTCTTACAAAATGGCATTTGTGTTTTATTCCAATTACCGTCAACTGACTTGGACTGACCATTTGAAATCATGGACACACCTGACCTTTCCCAGAACAGAACAGACCTGGCTCCTACAAACGTTTCCATCTTCATCCCCAGTATTGGAAGACAGGCTGTCTATCAAGGTCATGGCCTTTTTAATCTTTACACCACAAAACAAATGTGCCAGCCTCCAACTTTTATTTCAAAACGGAGTCTAGATCACATTCACCATGTAGTGGACAGAAATTGTGCCCTACTGCCTAGTCTAGTTTTCAAGCCAATGAACCACACATTAGACTGGATTGTTCTGATGAATGTCCTGGAGGCTTGAATCTGTATAATATTCATAAGACACATTTTAGCTCAAATCTGGCTGAAATTCATGAACAAGTATACTGTACCATTCTGATGTTATAGGCTACCTTACCTGTTCTTGTTCCCACAAACAGCATTGATGTTTGCTCAGTGTCTGATACCTAGTAAAAGGAAACCTCAACTCAATAAAACTTTCAAAAGTGCAACCCTTGAGGTAATAGAAATTCCTGTCAGCCATCTTCTTACCACATTGAGTATGATAGAAATTACTGCTGTATTAAATAGGTATTGAGGGATTATTCATTAACATACCTCTGTAGGGCTTTGCATCTCTGGAAAAGTACAAGAATCAACATTGAGACAAACTAATTTGGAACTCGATAACATACTGTTTGACAGGGGTGTTATCATGATATTCAGAACATTATTGTGCATTTAATTTTACTAATCTTGTACTGGTACGTCCTGTATGTAGCACCATTCTTGTGTTATCTAGTACTGGTACTTCCTGAATGTAGCTCCATTCTTGTGTATTTTATTTAAATCCTTGTTACTATTTTGTATTAATTTTTTTACTGCATCGTTTGGAAGAGCTCGTAAGCAAGCATTTCACAGTAAAGTCTCCATCCGTTGTACTCAGCACATGTGACAAATAAAATGTGATTTGATTCAGTGTTGGATGTTTCTCACTTGTTCATCTGGGCAATTAAAACAATAAATGAAACGGTACAATTCCCCAAAATAAACTCACCAGATACAGGACCTTTTATTTTTCTTCTAATAGCTACTGCCGTCACTGCTGATATCACAGCTAGTACCACCACCACCACCACCACAGCAGATATTATTGCTATGGGAGGGGAGGTCTGTGTTCCACATTCAGAGTCGGTCCAATGAGTTCCAGGTTTAATTTGCTGAAGCTTCAAGATATCGCATCTATAATATAAGAAATAGACCACTGGTAAATCGACAATGTAGTCATCCAACATTCAGTTTTACATTATGAAAACTGTTTGCATATTGCAGTATATAGTTTATATTTTGAAGGAATCTATAATTATTAATGAGCCACACTTACTGTGTGTGTGGCTGGCAGGCTGTTAATGATCCATCTGAATAGGTGTCACCAGTACAGTCAGAACACACAGTATCTGTAGATGTTGTTCCTGCACCAACAGGGTGAAACTCATTAAGGATCCTGACTTGAGATGTGCTTAAGTCATTATTGCATAAATCATGTACTAATGTCAATATTTGCATGAAGACCAACCTGTGTGACTGATGTATTGACCAGGTTTACAGCTGCTGTGTCTCTGGGCTGCTCTACAACCCTCCTTAGTTGGGTCTAGACAGTAGAACCCCTCCAGTGTCCCACAGACAGTGTCTGATGAAGGTCTACATGGCTGCTTTACCATCAAACCAAAGCCTGGGTCACAATTGTTTGTGCACGGTATGCATGCTGTAAGACCACTGGGTTCATCAAGGAAAGTGGAGTCGGTACAGGGGACACAGGAAGTACTTGTAAATTTTGTACAGTGTTTATGTACCCGGTTTCCTGTGGGATAAAGGTCAGTGTCATGGATTGATTGGTATTGGAATGTATTTTCTTCATCATAATCCACATAGTATACAGAGCTGGTCCTTACCTGGTGAACACATAGGACAGCATTTATCACCTGTTCTGTACTCTGCTCTACCACATGCAATAGAGCGCTGAATGGTTAGAAGTGTCAAAATGATAGCTAGGTTCATCTGTAAATAGAGAAATTGAACACATTACCACAGTTGAAAAATAGGGTGTGGGGGGGGTCACATTGACAAACGCAGGGTTGAAGAGAGTTTGTGGTTGAAGTAGAGATGAAACTGGAGGAGAGTTCAGATTGACAGTTCCAAATAGAGAGAAAGCATAGTTAACATTTTCAATGTTTTGATTAATAAATGTCAGTAAAATGTACTCAGATGGATTTTTTTTCAGAGTAAATATAATACTTTGTTTTTGCAAAGCCAATGTTCAAAGAGCAAACAATTTTCAAAACTAGAATTTGACACAGAAAATGTGTATAAACCCAGGATGACTGACAGATGCTGAATTGAGCTCCATGCAGCCATCTTGGTAAAGATTTAGAAATGATAGAAATGCATGTATTAACGTCTACATTAGTTTTTTTGAGTAGCCTATATTCTATTACAGACGCCTAAATGCATACTTATTAATTATTTTATGTTAACAAAAGTTATTTAAACATTTTTTTTGTAGTAATGTTACTATCCCCACTTCAACAAATAAATACTCAAATACAAGTAATTTCATCCTTGAAACATTTTATTGAATGGAAAATTTTAATTCCTATGGAGAACTGCTTCCAATATACGGTGCATTCAGAGAGTATTCAGACCCCTTGACTTTTTCCACATTTTGTTATGTTACAGCCTTATTCTAAAATGTATTAAATTGTTTTTTCCCCCTCAATCTACACACAACACCCCATAACGAGAAAGCAAACACAGGATTATTGTTTTTCAAGTTTAAGAATCAAATTTTTAAAAATAACAATAAACTGATCACATTCACATAAGTATTCAGACCCTTTACTTAGTACTTTGCTGAAGCACATTTGGTAGTGATTGCAACCTTAAATCTTCTTGGGTATGACGTTACAAGCCTGGCATACCTGCATTTGGGAAGTTTCTCACATTCTTCTCTGCAGATCCTCTCATGCTCTGTCAGGTTGGATGGGAGCGCCGCTGCACAGCTATTTTCAGGTCTTTCCAGAGATGTTTGATCGGGATCTGGCTGGGCCACTTAAGGATATTTAGAGACCTGTCCCGAAGACACTCCTGCATTGTCTTGGCTGTGAGCTTAGATTCATTGTTCTGTTGGAAGGTGAACCATCGCCCCAGTTTGAGGTCCTGAGCAGGTTTTCATCAAGGATCTCTGTATTTTCCCCCGTTCATCTTTCCATCGATCCTAACTAGTCTCCCAGTCCCTGCCACTGAAAAACATCCCCACAGCACGATGCTGCTGCCACCATGCTTCACCGTAGGGATGGTGCCAGGTTTCCTCCAGACGTGACGCTTGGCATTCAGGCCAAAGAGTTCAATCTTGGTTTCATCAGACTAGAGAATCTTGTTTCTCATGGTCCGAATGTCCTTTAGGTGCCTTTTGGCGAACTCAAGGCGGGCTGTCATGGGCCTTTAACTGAGGAGTGGCTTCCGTCTGGCCACTCTACCATAAAGGCCTGATTGGTGGAGTGCTGCAGAGGTGGTTTTCCTTCTGGAAGGTTCTCCCATCTCCACAGAGGAATTCTGGAGCTCTGGCAGAGTGACCATCGGATTCTTGGTCACCTCCCTTACCAAGGCCCTTCTCCCCGATTGCTCGGTTTGGCCAGCTAGCTCTAGCTCTAGGAAGGGTCTTGGTGGTTCCAAAATTCTTCCATTTAAGAATGATGGAGGCCACTGTGTTCTTGGGGACCTTCAATACTGTAGACATTTTTGGTACCCTTCCCCAGATCTGTGCCTCGGAACAATCATGTCTCTGTGCTCTACGGACAGTTCCTTCGACCTCAGGGCTTGGTTTTTTCTCTGACATGCACTGTCAACTGTGGGACCTTATATAGACAGGTGTGTGCCTTTCCAAATCATGTCCAATCCTTTGAATTTACCACAGGTGGACTCCAATCAAGTTGTAAAACCGTTTCAAGGATGATCAATGGAAACAGGATGCACCTTAGCTCAATTTAGAGTTTCATAGCAAAGGATCTGAATACTTATGTAAATAAGGTATCTTTTTCGCTTTGTCATTATGGGTATTGTGTGTAGATTGATGAGGAAAAATATTGATTTAATCCATTTTAGAATAAGGCTGTAACGGGGGGGAAACAGCACTGAAGGGGTCTGAAAACTTTCCAAATGCACTGTATACCATTGGTGTACACTCTGAGCATACTATCTGGTTCCATTTACTGCTGTAGCGTGAAATGATGCCAAGCTACTACGCTTACAAAACCCAAATGTTTAACTTACTATCCATATCAAGCTTTGAAACTGAGCCATGGTCTCCAATCCTCAACATCTCAGTGGAAGAAGGTCCACCACCCTGGAATCTTAGATTTGAATTAAGAACATCCCGGTCGTCGTCAATCCTCATGTAGATCTTGAGTCACACACAAATAAAATTGGAAAAGTTTAATATCATACAATATTAAAATATTTTCCATACACTATTTAACAAACGTTAAATTAGAACGGATTACTTTTGTTTCAATGGAGTCTTATCGTATATGGCAATTACATTTTTCCGTGTTATGTGAACCAACATATTAAAACCTAAAAATGCTGTCTCCCATTGCCAGCAACCAAATGCCTTGTATTACACAGTGATTTGTAGTACAACGGTGGTGTCATACTGGACGATAAATGTATGCCCTTCTGGGTTGGCGTCCCCCCTTGGGTTGTGCCGTGGTGGAGATCTTTGTGGGCTATACTCGGCCTTGTCTCAAGATGGTAAGTTGGTGGTTGAAGATATCCCTCTCGTGGTGTGGGGGCTGTGCTTTAGCAAAGTGGGTGGGGTTATATCCTTCCTGTTTGGCCCTGTCCGGGGGTGTCCTCGGATGGGGCCACAGTGTCTCCTGACCCCTCCTGTCTCAGCCCCCAGTATTTATGCTGCAGTAGTTTGTGTCGGGGGGCTAGGTTCAGTTTGTTATATCTGGAGTACTTCTCCTGTCCTATCCGGTGTCCTGTGTGAATTTAAGTATGCCCTCTCTAATTCTCCCCTTCTTTCTCTCTTTCGGAGGACCTGAGCCCTAGGACTATGCCTCAGGACTACCTGACATGATGACTCCTTGCTGTCCCCAGTCCACCTGGCCGTGCTGCTGCTCCAGTTTCAACTGTTCTGCCTGTGATTATTATTATTTGACCATGCTGGTCATTTATGAACATTTGAACATCTTGGCCATGTTCCGTTATAATCTCCACCCGGCACAGCCAGAAGAGGACTGGCCACCCCACATAGCCTGGTTCCTCTCTAGGTTTCTTCCTAGGTTTTGGCCTTTCTAGGGAGTTTTTCCTTGCCACCGTGCTTCTACACCTGCATTGCTTGCCGTTTGGGGTTTTAGGCTTTGTTTCTGTACAGCACTTTGTGACATCAGCTGATGTACGAAGGACTATATAATATAAATTTGATTTGTTAAAAGGGTTGATTTTTTTTACTCACCAATATTTTACCTTTATTTAACTAGGCAAGTCAGTTAAGAACACATTCTTATTTTCAATGACGGCCTAGGAACAGTGGGTTAACTGCCTTGTCCAGGAGCAGAACGACAGATTTTTACCTTGTCAGCTCGGGGATTCGATCTTACAACCTTCCGGTTACTAGTCCAACGCTCTACTTGCCGCACCCACGGCATCCAATATAAGGACACAGTGTGGTCAAAGACTTAGCTATTGTCACGATGGGGTTATTACATACTTTTGGTAATGTAGTGTATGTGGACACCTGCTCGTTGAACATCTCATTCCAAAATCATGGGTGTTAATATGGAAACAATTAAATTCTAGACGATTCTGTGCTTTCTACTTTGTAGCAACAGTTTGGGGAAGGCCAATTCCTGTTTCAGCATGACAATACCCTAAGCGAGGTTCGTACAGAAATGTTTTGTAGAGTTCGATGTGGAAGATCTTGACTGGCTTGCAGAGTCCTGACCTCAACCCCATCGAAACACCTTTGGGATGAATTGGAACACCGACTGCGAGCAAAGCCTAATCGCTAAACCTCACCGATCCTCGTGGCTGAAGTCCCCTCAGCAATGTTCCAACATCTAGTGGAAAGCCTTCCCAGACAAGTGGATGCTGTTATAGCAGCAAAGGGGGGCCCAACTCCATATTAATGCCCATGATTATGGAATAAGTTGTTCGACGAGCAGGTGTCCACATTCTTTTTCATGTAGAGCATGTCACAGCGGTGTAGATGGTACAATGACTCTCTACACCAGGGGTTCCCAAACTGTTTCAGTCAGGCCCCCCTTCCAGTATTGGGGAACATCCCGCACCCATGTCTATTTCTATGGGCACAAGCACTGTTCATGACACAAACTGTTCAAACCCCTCGTTGGTGTAGACAATTTAGCAGGTTTAAAGCATATATTTCCTGCAATTCTACACATTTTGTCACGGGGTGCAGAGAATATTTGGGTGTTTTAAAAGGTCATTTTCTTGCAATTCTATTCATTTTGCCATATCTAATGTGTATTCATGTCATCTTTGAGTGTCTCAAACATTACCACAAAATCTATGGGCTACAAAACCTAGCTAAAATGTTGCTGACATGGGCTAGTTGAACTGGACATTTCTGTCAAATTACAAATTGTTATGCAAGAGAGAAACTGAAGACGCCCTCCCCAATTTCGAAATTGAACCTTCAGAATTCTGATCGGATTTATGTAACTCAAAATGTAAAAGTGAGGTGTCACTTTGCTTTGGGAGTTTTGATGCGTAAGTTATACTAATGCAACGCCATATGTTAGATGTTGTAACGGTTATGCTACTTAATGTTACCCTTTAAGCCTGTGTCTAGCTAAAACAACGCTGACCAGCCTTTTGGCGTTTGTCTTTTATTTTCTTGGCTGGATAGCGTCGTGTCCTTTAGGGCTAGCACGAACTAACGTAAAATAACACTTAGGCTAACAGTTAATTTCGAATACGAAAATCATATTTCAAAATACGATATTATACATATTGAATCAATATTGAATACACTTTTCTTACACACGTAACAGAGCAGTCTTACCTGTTAGATTAACTCGGAGTAGTTTGCACTTTCGTTTCAGCCTTAGTGCTATCTGGGATTCCTTGGAACGCCCTTAACCCTTAAAGCTGCAATATGTACCTTTTGGGCGAACATATACATTTTAGTTATAGATCTGCCATTCTCCTTTAAAGCAAGTCTAAGACGCGGTAGATCTGTTATATAGAGGATGTTCACTGTTTCTATGGATCTCATGTTTAAATAAATGTTTTACGTATTTTATGTTCCTTTTGGAAATACTACTCCCTTTTCCACTGCCACGCATTCATGTTCTTTGGAACTATTCATCTCTCTGTGCTATACCTTCTTTGATAAATGTAGCACACCAACCACCCAAACCCTCTATTCTATCACTTCTCACAGAGATAAACCCAGGTATAAAATAATCCAATTGCCATATGAACTCAGACTAATTTTTGTTTATGAGGGATTTAGCAATAACCATGGAATCTGGGATCCTTGGGACGTCACTACTATCAACTCCAAAGCTTTCATTTTTGTTTCTGAGGGACTTTCCATGGTAAGTACTATCCAGCATCCTGGGGATGTCACGACCCTCAGCCCCAATCTTATCTAACCTTAAAGCTGCAATAAGTCACTTTTTTGTGTGACCGGACCAAATTCACATATAAGTTTGAGTTAAGCGGTAGATATGTTATACAGTATGTTCACTCTTTCTATGCTTCCCTTGTTTAAGTAAATGTTTTGCGTCTTTAACGTTCAGTTTTGAAAATACAATGTTTTCGCTTATGGAGAAGATATTTCACAGCGGTTTAGATGGTACAATGGTCTCTGCACCAGGTGTTCCCAGACTTTTTAACTCTGACCCCCTTTCCAGCATTGTGGAACATCCCGCGCCCCGTCTATTTCTATGGGCTATGTGTTTACATTTGTATTTTTGTCGAGAGCAAAACGTTTTTCTTTTCAATCAAAAATAATTGTTTTGAAAGCAGAAACGGGGCTTCAACGTTTAAAAAAAATGTACAAATATGCAATCAAATATTTTCTAATAGAGCGCAAAACGTCATTCCCCAAAAATATTTGAGGAACAAAAAATGTATTTGAAAATCTAACTCCAATTTAATGTCGCAATCAACCACCCTCCATTTTGGCTATACTGTTCTCTTTACTTGCAGTTCCTCTTTATTTTGCTTTTTTTTGTTGTTGATTGAAACACCAGTTCCTCATTTGCACTTTTGACCCCACCGCTGTGGGCGGGCTTTAGTAGGAGGTGTGGAGGATGCTTCTCCATTGGTCAGGTCAGTATCAATAAGGACTGTGTGGTGATGGCGTCTCAGGTCAGCCGCACTTGGCGGTCTTCCGTTCAACCTCTACATAGCTGGTAGGTCAGGGATGCAAACTAGTCACCTTGCTGCGAAATTCGCGGTTTTGGTATTCGACTCATTGCCGTTCCTCAAGTTATAACGCGTTAACGTTATTTGCTTACTGGACCCTGGCAATCTGTGTGAAACATTAACTGGCTAACGAAATAACCACTATATGTTAACTAATGTTTTCCCTCTATAGTATGTGGTTAATTTTCAGAATGAGAGAATTAGGTGAAAATGAGGCTTTGCTTGTGTTGCTGGAGCTTGAGCTGGGCCTGGTTTAAACTGGATGCCACTATAGAGGTGAAACGAACACCACACACTTTCCCTCTTTCTCACCTTTTCTGGCACGTTGTAGAACAGATGTCCACAGGCAGAAAGTGTACAATGTAATAATGTTCAGTGTCGCCCAAAGACATTGTTTTTGTTGTGTTGAACTTGACAGTAACACTTGTGTGTGAGTGAGGGGATTATACTTATTTTCTTTTACTCAGTGAATGTTATTTTAA